>NC_051073.1:75285227-75433716 GCF_004664715.2 Peromyscus leucopus | reverse complement strand
CAAAACCTGGAAACAACCTAGATGCCCTTCAACTGAAGAATGGATAAATAAATTGTGGCACATATACACAATGGAATACTACTCAGCAGAGAAAAACAATGACATCATGTGGTTTGCAGACAAATGGATGGATCTAGAAAAAATCATCCTGAGTGAGGTGACCCAGACTCAGAAAGACAAATATGGTATGTACTCACTCATAGGAAGATACTAGATGTGGAACAAGGATGACTGAACTGCTACTCACATCACCAGTGAGGCTACCTGGAAAACGGGACCCCCAAAAAAGACATGGAGAAATGGATGAGATCTACATGAACAGCCTGGTCATGAGTGGGAACAATGAAGAGCGACGGTCGAGGAAAGAGAGTGGGAGATCCTAGCTGGATCAAGAAAAGAGAGGGAGAACAAGGAATTGGAGACCATGGTAAATGAAGACCACATGAGAAGGGGAGGAAGCAGAGAGCTAGGGAGGCCCACGGAGATCCACAAAGATACCGCCAGAAAAGACTGCTGGCAATGGACGAGAGACGGCAGGAACTGACCTACTCCGGTGATGGGATGGCCAGACACCCTGTTAGTTGTGCCATAAACCCCATCCAAGGAAAGTCTGAGGAATCTGGATGCAGACATCCACGGCTAGGCCCCTGGTGGAGCACTGGGAGTCTAATTAGTGAGAAAGAAGAGGGTTTATATGAGCGAGAATTGTTGAAGCCAGGGTTGGATAAAGCACAGGGACAAATAGTCAAACGAATGGAAGCACAGGATCTATGAACCAAAGGCTGAGGGGCCCCCAACTGCATCAGGCCCCCTGCACGGGTGAGACAGTCATTTGGCTTGATCTGTTTGGGAGGCAGCCGTGTGTTGGTGCCAGGTCCTGGCTTGTTGCATGAGTTGGCTGTTTGAATCCTGGGACATATGCAGGGACACTTGGCTCGGTCCGGGAGGGGGGGACTGGTCCTGGCTGGACTGAGCCTACCAGGTCGATCCCGGTCCTCGGGGGAGACCTTGATCTGGAGGAGGTGGGAATGGGGGGTGGGATGGGGGAGGGGGAGGGGGGCGAGAGTGGGAGAACAGGGGAATCTGTGGCTATTATGTTGAACTAAATGATGTTGTAAAATAAATTTACTTAATAAAAAAAAACAATAATTAATAAGTGGAACCTCATGGGACTGAAAAGCTACTGTGTGGCAAAGGACACCATCACTGGGACAAAGTGACAACCTATAGAATGGGGAAAGATTTTTACCAACTCCACACATAATAGATGGATAATATCTAAAATATGTAAAGAACTAAAAACACTGGCCATCAAGAAAACAATTAATCCAGTTAAAAATCATCCCATTTGGGCTATCATGAGGAAGATGAGGCTGCTCAAACACAGTGGGACCTAAGTTGCCTTGCAGGTCAATGGCACTAACAGATGACACAGGCCAGTTATATTTGACAGAGGTGTCCAACAAACAATGTTTGTAGATAAATAAAAAAAATAAGTCTATTGTTACCTTTTTTGAGATCGGTAGTATTTGGTTTTACCCTAGGTCTCTGGACTATCCAGTCTCTGGCTCTTGGCCATCCAACTAGTGTTTGGTACAGGTTCCATTTCTTAGAATGGGCCTTAAATCCAACAGATATGGTTGGTGACTCCCACAGCTTTGTGCCACCACTGCACTAGAACAATTTGCAGGCAGGACACCACTGTAGATCAAAGAGTTTGTAGTTGGGTTGAGGTTTACATTTGTCTTTTGGTAGCATGCAGAGTAACTTCCTGTATCAAAGACTCTAGAATGTAGGGGTGAAGGCTCTATGTAGACACTAGCTTGACTTCTCAATGTTCTATGAGTTGTGTAAGTGTTGTCTCCAGCAATGCAGCCTTGCCATCAGTTACTAGAGAGCAACCTATAGTCTTGGCTACAGCCTGGCTTGTTTGGAGATTCCCATAGGATCCCTTTGTCCACAACTCAATTAGATGTAACCCAATCCTCAGAAGAGAAGCTTCATTTGGCGACAAGAGAGGTCTATTTGAGGCTCTGACTTCTCATTATTTGGCAATTTCAGTTAAGATTGCCTTCATATATGTCTATATTTTAGGAAGCTCCTACTGTATTAGGTTTCCATATTACCCCTCAAATGGCCCTTGATTTTAGCTGTCTCTCCCTGTATTGTGTCCCTTGTGCCTCTCTACACTCTTTCTCCTCACTTAATCCTTTCATTCCAGCTCCCATGGCCATCCATAATTATTTATTTCCCTTTCCTAAGGGGATCTATATGCGCCCACTCCTCCTACCTCCCACCCCCCACCCCCCACATGGAGCCTTACTCTGTGCCCAATCTCTGTGGTTCTATGTATTGTAACTTGGTTATCATTGAGTTAAGAGCTAATATCACATATAAGTGAATACATAGCATATTTCTCCTTCTGGGTCTGGGAAACCTTACCAGGATTATTTTTTTCTAGTTCCATCCACTTACCTGAAAAAATTTTTTAGCTGCTGAGTAATACTCCAGTGTGTAAATGCACCTGATTTTGTTTATTCATTCTTCTGTTGAGAGACATCTAGGTTGTTTCCAATTTCTGCTATTATGAATAGAGCAGCATTCAACATGGTTGGACAGGTGTCTAGTGGTAGGATGAAGCATTCTTTTGGTTTATGCCAAAGAGTAGTATAGCTGGATCTTTTTTTTTAATTTTACAATACCATTCAGTTCTACATAACAGCCACAGATTCCCTTGTTCTCCCCCTTCCTGCCCCCCTCCCCAGCCCACCTCCCATTCCCACCTTTTCCAGGGCAAAGCCTCCCCAGAGGACTGAGATCGACCTGATAGATTCAGTCCAGGCAGGTCCATTCCCCTCCTCCCAGATTGAACCAAGTGTCCCTGCATAAGTCCCAGGTTTCAAACAGCTAACTCATGCAATGAGCCCAGGACCTGGTACCACTGCCTAGATGCCCCCCAAACAGATCAAGCCAATCAACTGTCTCACCTATTCAGAGGGCCTGATCCAGTTGGGGGCCCCTCAGCCTTTGGTTCACAGTTCATGTGTTTCCATTCGTTTGGCTATTTGTCCCTGTGCTTTATTCAACCTTGGTTTCAACAATTCTCGCTCATATAAACCCTCCTCTTTCTTGCTAATTAGACTCCTGGCGCTCCACCCGGGGCCCAGCCATGGATGTCTGCATCCAGATTCCTCAGTCCTTGGATGGGGTTTATGGCACAACTATTAGGGTGTTTGGCCATCCCATCACCAGAGTAGGTCAGTCACGGCTGCCAAAACCTGGAAACAACCTAGATGCCCTTCAACTGAAGAATGGATAAATAAATTGTGGCACATATACACAATGGAATACTACTCAGCAGAGAAAAACAATGACATCATGAGGTTTGCAGGCAAATGGATGGATCTAGAAAAAATCATCCTGAGTGAGGTAACCCAGACTCAGAAAGACAAATATGGTATGTACTCACTCATAGGAGGATACTAAATGTGGAACAAGGATGACTGGACTGCTACTTACATCACCCGTGAGGCTACCTGGAAAACAGGACCCCAAGAAAGACACGAGGATCGCCCAATGATGGAGAAATGGCTGAGATCTACATGAACAACCTGGACATGAGTGGGAGCAATGAAAGGCAAGGGTCAAGGGAAAGAGAGCGGGAGATCCCAGCTGGATCAAGAACAGAGAGGAAGAACAAGGAATAGGAGACCATGGTAAATGAAGACCACATGAGAAAAGGAAGAAACAAAGTGCTAAAGAGGCCCACAGAAATCCACACAGATACCCCCACAATAGCTGGATCTTGAGGCAGCTCAATTCCTATTTTCCCAAGGAACTACCACGTTGATTTCTATAGTGGCTGTACAAGTTTGCACTCCTACCAGTAATGGATGAGTATTGCCCATAATCTGTATTCTCCCAGCATGAGCTATCACTTACTTTATTGATCTTAGCCATTCATACAGGCATAAGATGAAATCTCAAGGTAATTTTGACTTGCCTTTCCCTGAGGGCTAAGGATGATGAACATTTTTTAAATGTTTTTCAGCCATTTGAGTTTCCTCTGTTGAGAATTCTCTTTTTAGATCTGTACCCCAGTTTTTAGTTGGGTTATTTGATTTTGATATCTATATTTTTGTAGTTCTTTATGTTTTTTTAGACTTCTATCAAGCATGTACTTGGTAAAAATTGTTTCACATTCTGTAGGCTATTGCTTTGTCCAAAATTTTTGGACAAAAAAAATGACAATGTCCTCTGCAGTGGAGTTTTTCAGCCAAGTCCCTGTTTTGATCTCACAATCAACTACTCAGCCACATCCCAGAATTATTAAAATGAACCAATTAAATATGTGCTGAAACATGACCAAATAACCAATGACTGTGCTATTTAGGGAGATAAACATTTTCTAATCCTGGAGCTGAAAGGACAAAATGTTCTTCCAGGATTGACAAAACCACTAAAGATTTTAGTCAGAGAAAGAATTCACATCATTCTGTATCAGTTCTCAATCTGTGGGCTGTGACTCCTTTGGCAAACCCCTGTCTCCAAAAATATGTACATCACAATTCATAACAGCAGCAAAATTGCAGTTATAAAGTAACATCAAAAATGATTTTATGATTGGGGGTCACCACAGCGTGAGGAACTGTATTAAAGATCACAGCATTAGGAAGGTTGAGAACCACTGTTCCATATTATGTTGTTTCAAGTATAAGACATTTTCAAACTTAGTTTGATTCTAATGTGGAAAAAATGATGTGTTATGAACTAATTAATTATTAATTAATCATAACTATTCTTTTGAGAGTTGCTTTTATTAAAAATGTAACTATAGCTGTCAGGCATGGTGCCTCACACTTTAATCCCAGTACTCAGGAGGCAGAGGCAGGCATATCTCTATGAGTTCAAGGCCAATCTGATCTAAATAGTGAGTTCCAGGACAGCCAGGGCTAGATACAAAGACCTTGTCTCAAGAAACAAGCAAGAAAAGCAACCATATAATGCTAAAAAGTAAGAAGATGCAATATAAGATTTTTTTTTGCTTTTTATTAGAAGGAAGAATCTATGGGGAAAGTGCTCTTAATTTTCCCTTCACTCTTCTACATCCAAAGTTGAAGACAACTTATACTAGAGGGTTCACTACGCCTTAACTAGAAAACAACATATGTAGGATGAAGTGCTAAACAGTCTTATTAATAAAAAACCTGTAGCCAGATATTTAGGTTAAAACTGAGAGATCAGAAAAGCAGAAAGAAGCCAGCCACATTATCACCACTTGGAGATCCCCAGTCAAAGAGACCTACTTCCTGTATACCCACGCCTATTTGCTTTTCTGTTCTGCATTTCACTTCCTCTCTCCACCCAGCTACATCACTTCCTCTTTCTGCCAAGCTCTATCACTTCCTGTCTGTCTGTCCAGACCTTTATGGTTAACTAGTGTTGGAATTCAAGGCATGTGTCACCATGCCTGGCTCTGTTCCCAGTGTAGCCTTGAACTCACAGAGATCCAGACAGATCCCTGCCTCCTGAGTGATAGGATTAAAGGCATGTACCTGACTTCTATGTTTAACATAGTGGCTAGCCTTTTCCTCTGATCCTCAGATAAACTTTTTTGGGGGGACACAGGTAAAATATCACCACATTTCCCCTTTTTGTCTAATAAAAATAAAAAAAATATAATTAATATAAGAAAAATTATGTACAATAAGTACAATAACTATATACAATATATACAAGCAATAAATACATTAATGATGTCTAGTCCATTTGCATTTGACAAATTCAGAGAAAATATTACATTATCTATCCTATTTTGGTAAATCCAAAATGTACCTAATTCACTTTCTATCCTAACTTGTATTACCAACCAAAAGCTATCTTCTATGTCTTTCAAACTTATACACTTTACACCTCTTAGTGAGTTTCTTTTCTGAAATTGTTAATGAGTAAAACTATAACTATAACTATCTAATCTTCAACTCCCTCAGAGATCTGAGAAGGAAATAATATTACCTAGTAAGTGCAAACAAGTGACTTCCAAAATATGTGAGTTATGACAGAAACAGCCAGCTACCTGGACAGTCACCCGAGGTTTCTCTGTAACATTGGGGCATCATCTTTGCCCAACAGGCTTAGCATATCTGACAGATTCATCTGTGTAGCAGGGTTTTCTAAAGAGCCTTCCTACCTTGTCTTGGCAAGGATTGGCAGTCCTTTGTTTTGTGTCCTGCTTGTCCATTTTGGATAGCATACTGTCAATACTTGATGAAAGGGGACTTTCTTGCCTAGTGGCTAACTTTTGCCACAGTTAAAATAGACTCTATATAGAGGTTCTTCAATGCCCTCTTCTCTGAAGTAGATTGGTGGTGCCAGGAGCAGACATGTCTCATAGTCATAAAAAAAAGAAGAAAAAACTATGTTGTTAAAACATCTTAAATGCCATATTCTGTAGACCTCTGAAGGATTTGAAGATGACCTGTCTATCTAAATATATCTCTGCTTGACCTTGAAAACATACCTAATATGACTACAAGTTTGATTGTAATGACTACTCACTTACATTCCTTTATATCCTAATTAGTTGGTAATAATAACTTTCAAGGATTAGCAGACTGCATTACACTGTTGAATAAAATGTATAGGTACAATAACTTGAACAGGATTAGAAATATATATATACAATATATTCTAACAAAATCAATCTCAAATTGGTATCAATATACATAATTTGTATACAATATACAAACATTCAATCCAATGTAAATTTTTTTTTTTTTTTTGTTTTTCGAGACAGGGTTTCTCTGTGTAGCTTTGCGCCTTTCCTGGAACTCACTTGGTAGCCCAGGCTGGCCTCGAACTCACAAAGATCCGCCTGCCTCTGCCTCCCTAGTGCTGGGATTAAAGGCGTGCGCCACCACCGCCCGGCAATGTAAAATATTTAAAACTAGTAGTTGCTTTCTAAAAGCACATTAAATACTCTACCTTTTTATCTTATCATATCTATATAAATCAGTCTCAAATTTGTAGCAATATATAATTTTTATACGATATATAAAAATCTAATCCAATGTAAAATATTTAAAACTAGTAGTTGCCTTTTAAAAGTAGATTCAATAATCTACCTTTTTATCTATATCATATCTATATCTGCTTTTTTTTCTTTTCAGAGTAGATTCAATAATCTGCCCTTTATTCTATCATCTCTATATCTTTTTTCAGAGTAGATTCAATAATCTACCTCTTATCTGTATCCTCCTTTTTCTTTTTTTCTTTCTTTTTTTCAAACAAGAACCTTAAATTTAATCTCCTTTGTTTAGCCTTTTTCCTGACCATTAACAATAACAACTTGTAACCAACCATCCTAAACAATGACATTTATCCAAAACCCATTGAAAAACCAAAAACTACCCACCCCACCTCTTGGGAATGAAGGCATCATATTCTTAAATTTACTTCCTGCTGTTTGGGGGTAAAGGCATCTTTAGGGGATCCTGAAAATAAAAATCTTGTGTTAATTGTCAAGTTCAGGGAGAGGTAGCTGTATCATTTGTTGTCCAGTCTCTGCATAATGCAAAAGTGCAGGGCTTATCTCAAGTCCTTGTTCTAGTAGTCTGTGAGGCTGGATCATCTCAGCTAGCCATCTTGAAATTGTCCTGAGCTGATCTTTGGGTGACGTTTGTCAGCTTAGTGGTATTATTATTGTCCATGTGGAATCATCATTGTGGAGCCCCATCATCTTTCTGGAGACTTCAAATTTGCTGTTAGGCATGGGTGTTTCCCATACAATGTGAGGCAGAATCTAATCAGCTCTCTTTATAAGTTCAATTCTATCACTTTGGGGGATATTTGCTGTTAATCTCTACCAAAAAATTACTGTAAGCTCTTTGCCAAGGTTCACTTTCTACCCATAATTTGTCAATGTCATCCCTTAGTTAAAGGTACTACAATTTCTGCTGGGTCTATTCCTGCTAATTGATGAAGCCTCAATTTTCCTTTTAAAATCAACTCGGATCTTTTCCACAGAAGTTTTTAATTTTTTACTGTGTTTATTTGGTAGAAATATCCATTCCAATATAATATCTTCCCTATGCATTAAAATTCCTATAGGAGAATGCTTAGAAGGTAAAATAAGCAATATGTAATCAAGTTTTGGATCCACATGATCCACACATGCATCCTCTATTTTCTTTTCCATCAAGGCCAATTCTCTCTCAGATTCAGCTGATAATTTTCTTGAACTATATAAGTCCTGGTCACCTTCTCAGGTTTTAAACAAATTGCTCAGTTCATCATTTTTTACCCCAACAACAGACCATAGATAGGAAATGTCTCCAAATAATTTTTGAAAGTCAGTAAAAGTCTGTAATCGATCTCTCCTAATTTGTACCTTTTGGGGTCTAATTTTTTGTAGACCTATTTTATAGCCTAAGTAATTAATAGAATCTCCTCTTTGCATCCTTTCAGGAGCAATTTGTAATCACCAAGAAGGCAAAATTTTCTTTACTTCCTCAAACATTCTTTCTAAGATATCTGTATTTGAATCAGCTAGTAAAATATCATCCGTGTGATGATAAATTATATATTTAGGAAATTGTTTACATATTACTTCCAATGGCTGTCATACAAAATATTGGCACAAAGTTGGGCTATTTAACATTTCCTGTGGGAGAACCTTCCATAGATATCTCTTAACTGGCTGAGAATTATTATAAGTAGGCACTATGAAGGCAAATCTTTCTCTGTCTTTTTCTTGTAAGGGTCTTGAGAAGAAACGGTCTTTTTAATCAATAACTATAAGAGGCCATCCTTTAGGTAACAGAATAGGCAAAGGAATTCCAGATTGTAGAAAGTCCATGTTAATTGCTCTTATGTCTGTTACCATTTTCCATTTACCAGATTTCTTTTCAATAACAAATACAGGAGAATTCCAAGGGCTGGTTGATTCTTCAATATGATGACCATTTAACTGCTCTTGTACCAGCTCTTCTAGAGCCTTCAGTTTCTCTGTTGTTAAAGGCCATTGTTGAACCCATACAAGCTTGTCTGTTAACCATTTTAAAAGTAGAGCTGTTGGTGTCTTTGGAGGATCAGCAGTTGTGCCCAGTTCTTATACAAGCTGGATGGCCAGTGACTGTTCTTTATAATACCTCTTAATATTCCTCTCAGAAACATGTGTTAGCTTATGGTTTGTTTCTGAGGTTGGAGGAATGTTAATCTGGGTATTCTATTGTTGTAATAGATCATGGCTACATAAATTCATAGCTATATTAGCCATATATGTCTTTAATTTTCATCGCTGTCCTTCTGGCCCTATATATTTGACTCATCTTGTGTTCTGTTTCACTTGAGATAATGTTCCAGTCCTTAACAGCTGAACATTTACCTCCCGAACAGGCCAATTTGGATGCAAAATGCTGATGCAATTATTGTGATATCCATACCTCTGTCTACAAGACCTTCCAAGAGAACATCATTTATTTGTATTTTTAATTTTGGTCTTTGTTCATTTATAGAAGTTAGCCAAAAAAATTAACTTTATGGTTTCTCCTGAATTTTCTGTTCTCTCTGCTATAGCTGTTCTATCACCTCAAGCAGTCTGGCTTATTCCAATTGGTATTTGGTTATTTAATTTCTCTGAGAAGGGGTTTCTTCTATGATGACAGGAAAAGACTGAACTGAATTTGCCATGGGTGCCTGTGAGAGGCCCCTCAGGGGGTTTCCCAACAGCAAAGGCAAAGGATTACTTTGTCTGTCCCTTGTTGATCTACATTTGTTATTTCAATGTTTACCTTTACCACACCTTCTGCATAATCTAGAAGGGAGGGGCATTCTGTTGCCATTTTTCCTTGAAGAAACATTGTTTCTAGAAATACCCTGTTTACAGTCCCTACATAGGTGACCTGGTTTACTGCAATTAAAGCATCTAACATTATTATTTTTCTTCAAAGCTCTTAAAATCACCTCTCCTATCCACATATCATGGTCATGAGACTCAATGTTAATTGTGTCCTTGATCTGATCCTCCAAGGGTGCTGGTCTGATCTTTAATGGCCTGATTTTTCTTTTGCATGCTGCATTCATGTTCTCAAAAGCCAAAGATTCAATTATTATCTGTCTAGCTTCTGAATTTGGTATCATTCTATTTTCTGCTGAAGACAGCCTCTGTAAGAAATCTATGAAGGTTCTTTCAGGCCCTGTTTAACTTTCTTAAATGACTCATTTTTTTTCCTGCTTCCTGAATTCTGTCCCATGAATTTATGGCTTCCATGTGGCATAGGATTAGGGTTAGGTTATCATATAAACATCGTCTTTGTATATCAGCAAAATCACCTTCTCCAAGAAGCTGATCCTGGGAAATTTCCACACCTCTAGTCCTACATTATTGTTCTATAGTTTTGGCCTCCTCTATCCACCACATTCTCCACTATAACTGTGGACTGACCTCTAGGACAGCTGTAACCAATTCTTTCCAGTCCTGAGGAATAATTCTATTACAAGTTGGGCATGAGTTTAACATTTGCTTTTCTATTGAGAGCCACTGGTAGCAAAAGTCCATGGAGTATACAGCAGTGACAACTAGAGTTCAGAAGGTCAACCTATCAGAACTAAGGGGTCTGTTAGAGGAAACCATGATGCAAGGCATTGTGGAATTACTGCCTCTTGAATGAACTGGCTCTCTCTTGTTGTAAACTTCTTGTGCAATAACAGCTATGATTCTCCCTATTTACCGTGCATCTCCATGTTGTATGTACATATAATCTCACGATTGTATCTCAATCTTGGGCACAACTTTCCCTATACATTTGGGGTAATTGGATAACTGTCCCTAGCTGTATCTATTTTTCATTAACATATATCTGGCCAGGGCCATTCTCTGGACAAAAGTATTTCAGCAAAGATACCTTTTTCCAAGGACAAATGCAGAGAAATAAACATTAGCTCATCTCACCCACAGATAGAGGAAAGAACCACTAACAATTAAGTTCTCAACTCCTTATTTTCACCCCGGGTTATTTACACAAGACCCTAACTTAAGAGATTTACTGCTCACATTCCAGGGATGATGTTTTAGCTATTTGCTAGTTACTGAGTTAAAGCAATTACTTCCCACTGACCCAAGGAGATTGCCTTCAAGGCCAGGCAGGCATAGGTGCCAAGCTTCTTTCTTGTGCAAATTAAGTTTTAATTCCTCCTCAGTCAGGTGCTATTCCTAGATTTTCTGCTCAGCAATTACTCTGAGTGAAAGTGCTTTTTCTAACCAAATGCTACATGCTCTGACATAGGTTGCTTAGCCACCTAGCATATGCCCCCCTTCCTATCAGAAAGCAGCTGCAGCCAGGATGAGCAGGAAAAAATGGCACCAAAGACAGTTTACTTTATTGTAACTTATTGACCCCTAACAGTCTACCTAGCCATTTCTAGATTATAGTTTGAGCACATAAATTCCCTAATTGATCTTAGTCTTTAATTGACACTACCAGAGAACTCCCCTTTAGTCACTCCCCTTTTGGGTTGTAATTGGAAGCTGACAATTATTGCTTTATGTGTGGATCCTTATCCCCTCTCTCTGCGACCCTAAAAACTTCAAACCTCGCATTGCTTTGCCAAAAACTTACTGTTTGGGTATATATACTGGTTCTCTGAGAGCACTGAAGAGAATTTATTGAGAAGAACAAAGATGAGGACAGAGACAGAAAGAACTAGATAGACACGAGAGAAGAGCAGAAAGGACCGAGACCAGAAGGGACTGAGAAAAGCTAAATATGAGAACAGAAAAGAAACTGTGTAAATAGAATTGACTTAGAAGGATATAGTGAATGGACTAAGGAACTCAGTGTGCTTATATTCATTGGATATCCCTCAGATTAGAGTCCTCAGCTGCTTTTTGGACTCTTCGCAGACCCTGGGAGCAAACAATATAGGCTGTACCTGTTATTGTTTGTGTTACTTTATAAATGGAAAATTCATTCCATATGATACTATAGCTTCTTTAAATCTCCTCAGATCTAACATTTCCACTGGAGTCCAGTTAGCTCGTACACACCCTTGAGCATGTGGCAGTTCCTGTAAGGTTACCAGGTAGATTAATGTTTGCTGTCTGGTAACCTGAGGCTGTTTCTCTGTAACCACATGATTCAATCCTGAGATACATTCACCTTTAAATTCTTTTGTCTGGGTCTGAATTTCTCTATAATTCATTTTAACAGGTTTTTCTAAAGCTTTTATCTTGACACTCAAATTGGTCAACCTTTTTAATGCTAAAATAAAAATGATCAAGCAAATAATATTCATAATTAATGTTATGTACATCCCATCAACATTAATTATCCTCTCATTTAATTGTTCCATTTTCAGACTGCCTAATGTGTTATCAAACAGAGACCAAATTCCTTCCATTGTAAAAATGTTTCCCACTTTTTAATGTGGGAAAAAATTCCCTTTTAACTAATTTCTCCTTTTAAGATATCTTAATTGACTTACCAAGTCTGTCGACTGTGTAGAAGAGTAGATGTCTGAGGGAATTTCAAAGCAGCTACCTAATGTGGTAGCAGTCTGAGATGAGAATCAAGAGAGAGCCCACCACCCACCAGGAGAGAAAAAGCCAAAGAGACTTTGGCCCATGTGAGGTAGAGATCCAGCTTCGTGCAGTTCCGGCCTGAGCTGTAAGGCCACAAGCGGCTTTTCAGGCAATTCTTGCCACAATCCTCGGAGCACCAATTGTAACATGAATCTTAAAAGGTCTTATAAAATAAAAAACATGGAGCCAGAAATTGGGGTTAAAGCTGAGAGATCAGAGGAATAGGACAAGCCACAAGCCAACCTCACCTCACTGACCTTCAGTCTCCAAAGAGACCTACTTCCTGTATACCCACACCTATATTCCTTTCTGTTCTGCTAACTCATTTCCTCTCACTGCCCAGCTATATCACTTCCTCTTCCTGTCCAGTTCTGTCACCTCCTGTCTGTCTATACAGACCTCCAGACCTTTATGGTTAACTAGTGTTGAAACTTAAGTCATGTGCCACCACACCTGGCACTGTTCCTAGTGTGGCCTTGAACTCACAGAGATCCAGACAGATCCCTGCCTCCTCAGTGATAGGATTAAAGGCGTGTGCTACCATTGTCTGACTTCTACATCAAATATAGTAGCTGGCTTTTTCCTCTGACCTCAGATAAACTCTATTGTGGGGGCACAGATGAATTATCACTACAATTGAATATGTTTTTACATCAGTACCATGCCCTTCTTATTAATATGGATCTGTAATATAACTTCAAATCAGGTATGGTGATAACTTCGATGATTTGGTTTTTGCTTAGGATTGTTTTGCCTCTCCAGAGTCTCTTGTGTTTCCATATGGACTTTAAAATTGCTTTTTTGTGTGTGGAGGGGAGTGTGTCTGTTTTGGTTTTTTTCAAGACAGGATTTCTCTGTGTAATGGTCCTGGATGCTCTGGAACCCACTCTGTGGAGCAGACTGGCCTCTGCCCCCTAAGTGCTGGAATTAAAAATTGTGAACCACCATACCTCACTTAAGATTGCTTTTCTGTTTCTGTGAAGAATGTCACTGGATGTCTGGCTGAGATTGCTCAGTATTGACTCTATATTGGATTTTGTAAGATACTGTTTTCACTGTAGATGTAACCAACCATCTTATTAAATAAGAAACACAAAACCAATGTAAAAGAAAAAGCCGAAGCTCAGAGCTCAGAGCTCAGAGCTAAAATCTTACCCTTCCTCCTGCGGTGCTCCTAGTTCCACGAAAGAGAGCTATTTCCTGGGTGTATGTCTTTAAATAGTCTTTCTGTTCTGCCTTCTCATTGGTTGTAAACCCAGACACATGACTGCCTCGTCACTGCCTGTAAGTACAGCCCTCTAGGTCTTAAAGGTGTATGTCTCCAATGCTGGCTGTATCCCTGAACACACAGAGATCTATGGGATTAAAGGTGTGTGCCACCACTGCCATGCTCTTTCTATGGCTCTAATAGCTCTGACCCCTGGGCAACTTTATTTATTAACATACAATTAAAATCACATTTCAGTACAAATAGAATACCACCATATTTCACAATTATTGATCCTTCAAATCCATGAACATGTTTTACATCTTCTAGTGTCTTACTTGATTTTTTTTCTTGAGTATTTTGAATTTTTCATTTTAGAGATCTTTCATATCCTTGGTTAGGTTTTTCCAAGGTACTTTTTTCTTTTTTGAGGCTGCTAAAAATTGAATCACTGTCAGGCGGTGGTGGCACACACCTTTAATCCCAGCACTCAGGAGGCAGAGGCAGGCAGATCTCTGTGAGTTTGACTCCAGCCAGGTCTACAGAGTGAGTTCCAAGACAGCCAAGGCTGTTACACAGAGAAACCCTGTCTTGAAAAACCAAAAAACAAAAAAAAAATTGGATTACTTCCAAGATTTCAGTTTCTTTGTCATTGATATATAGGAAGGATTTGTGTATTGCTTTTGTGTCCTGCCACTGAACGTGTGTATCAGTTCTAAAAGTTTTCTAGTTAGTCTTTATAAATAAATCATAGTTTTATGATTTATGTATAAAATCATAGCAGATGCAGATAGGGGCCTTTGGCTTCTTTCCTTTGCTGTTTGTATCCTTTTATGTGCTCCCCTTGTCTTGTTCTAGCTAAGGCTTCCAGGACTATACTGAAGAAGAGCGGAAAAGTTGGACACCTTTGTCACGTTCCTTATTTTAGTGGAAGTGCTTTGAGGGTTTTCCCCATTTAATATCATGTTGGCTGTAGGCTGTCATATGTAGGCTTTATTATATTACGATTTTTTTTCCTAATCCAAGTTAGAACCTTTACCATGAAGGAATGGTAGGTTTTGTCAGTGTTTTTTCTACATCTGTCCAGATGTCCATGGGGTTTCTGTCCTCGGCTCCATTTGTGTGACTTAGAACATTTATTGGCTCACATCTGTTGCGTTCCTGTATCTCTGATCAAGTTACACCACCAGCATCATCATAGTGAATGATCTTTTTGATGTATTTGCAATTATTTAGTTTAAGGTCATCATGGGAATTAGTTTGTTGATTCTCTCACTCCATGTCTTTATCTGACTTTGTTTTGGAAGTGTTTCTTCCATTTCTATGGAGTGACTTGAGAAGCATGGGAGGGTTTCATAAACATCACCATGACTCCATCTGGGCCTGGACTGCTTTTTGTTGGGAGAGCTTTAATTACTGCTTAAATCCATTGCATGTTATAGATCTTTTTAAAACCATTCATCTCATCTTGGTTCAATTTTAGTAAGTCACATTGTCTAGAAATTCATCCATTTCTTTTTGATTTTCTGACTTAGTGGAATATGTATTTTCAACATGAGACGTGGTGTTTTGTGTAAGTTATGTTTTTGTTTATATGTTTTAGTTTGATGTGTATAGGTGTTTTGCCTGAATGTATGTCTGTGCATCATATTTTGCAGTGCCCAAGGAGGCCAGAAGAGGCCATCAGATCCCTGGGACTAAACTTATAGACCAGTTGTGAGCTACCATGTGGGTGCTGGGAATTGAACCCAGGTCCTCTGGAGAAGCAACCAGTGCTTTTACCCAGTGAGCTGTCTCTAACCTCCAGACCTAATGTTTTTCATTTCACTGGTATCTGGTGTGATGGTTCCCTTTTCACCTGTAATTGTATAAGTTGGTGTCTTCTTTCTTTTGGTTAGTTTGGTTTGCCAATCTTATTTATCTTTTCAAAGAACCCACTCTTAGTTTCAATGATTATGTTTTTCTTTTCATTTCTATTTCATTAATTTCTGGACTGATCATAAAGATTTCTTTTCATTTACTTACTTGAGGTTTGGCTTATTCTTTTTTTTTTCCTTTTTATGAAAATCCTTTAGGTGTATCATTCATAGTATTTGCAATGTCTCTGATTTCTTCATCAATATGTAGAGCTGTAAAGGTCCCTGTAGGACTGCTTTCATTGTGTCCCAGAGGTTCTGAGACATTGTTTTCACTGTCATTTAGTTCCAGGACCCATTGCTCAATAGTCTGTTGCTTCCATTGTACCCATTTCACAGAACCCCCAGAGACCACCAAGAAGTCTTTTGCCAGTGCAAGCACATAAGGGTCCTTTCATTCAGGTGTAGAGCCCTGGCCGCCTCCCAATTTGGGTAGCTTTTGCCTGCTTGCCAACCTTGACCAGATGTCCTCCCTATGCTAATTCCCTGATGGTTTCCACCCTCCTGAATGCTTAAGGGAAGTTCCTTGTTGGTGTATCCTGCATATTGGGCATTAACAGCTTAGATGCAAGATTGTAAACATCAGTAGCAAACTTCTGCCCTCTGGGGTTCTCCCATTGTGCTGTAAGACTGTATTTAAGGTTTCCTCCCTCTTTCAATAAACAGCATTCATCATCTGCTGAGGCGAATGACCAGCTGTCTTTTGTCTCTGTTTTTCCATCCACAGTCCCTCACTCAGACATGGTGAATGGGTAGTGGTAGCGCAGGTGTTATTGCTACAAATGGAGGTCCCACCGAGATACAAGAAAGAAGGGACATCGCTGATGGACACCCAGGTAAGCCTGGCCAGCAATTTAAAGAAAAAAAAGAAAAGATAAGGGTGAATTGAAATGGGTGCAGCTCGTTCAGAATCAGTTAACTGGACTGTTGAAGCAGGAGGGCATTGAAGTTAAGATAGGGCAAGACAGCTAAAGATTTTAAATAAAAAAGGAAATCTTCCCAATAGAGAAGAGGGAGGGAAAGGAAATTTCCCATTAGAAAAAGTAGAAAAAATTTAATAAAGAAAAAAGGATTTTCCCAGTAAAAAGGGGAAAATTTTTGAAACTAGGCCTAAAGATTTTTAGGGCCCTGTAGAGGAAGGATGAAGAAAAGATAAAAGCCTCTTCCCAGTGGTAATGGAGGAAGAAAAGGCTCTTTCCAATTTTAGAATTTTCAGGATAAGCTGAAACTCTGAGCTCTTTCTGCCTGCCAGCACAGAGCGGCAGCATCTGAATTACAAAGAGTCATAGAAGTTTCATAGTCTGTTTGCTTAATTTTGGTTTAAATGTTCATTTTTTCTCAGAGTGGGAATATTTCAATATTTAGGATCCCTTCATGGGAAATGTTTTTCTGTTTTTCCCTTAATGGTGGGAATAACTCATTATTAGGTAGTTCCTTCATAGCAGTAAGAGAAAGATTAAACGTGAGTGCTCGTGTGTGGGGCACGCATCCAGCACGGAGGAGAAGGCGCATGCGAGATAGCCCGGAGCAGCAGGCAGGCAGGTACACACAGACAGGAGGCATAGCCACAAGGCCGATGAGGGGAACAGGCTCATGGGCGGGCAAGGGAGCAGAGGCCAGGAGAGGGACTAGCACTAAAAGTTTAAACGGGCCCAACTTCTGGTGAAAAATGGTTTCAGTCAGGACATGGAATGCTAAGTCAATGCTGTTTGAATTTCCAGGGATATTAATCATTCATTGTATAAAGGATGTTCTGTTCTTTTGATTGTCTTAATAAATGCTTAGATGAATGATTGACTCTCATGGTAGATAAACTAAGGAACAGAATTCAT
Source organism: Peromyscus leucopus (assembly GCF_004664715.2). Lineage (NCBI taxonomy): Eukaryota > Metazoa > Chordata > Mammalia > Rodentia > Cricetidae > Peromyscus > Peromyscus leucopus. The sequence goes on along the minus strand of NC_051073.1, from coordinate 75,416,181 downwards.
AATTTTGAACTATATATTAGGTATGCTTTTGTCTGTTGATCATTACTGAAAATTTGGCTCTGCTCTTTAAGTTGCTTTCTAGAATTCTATAAAATATAACACCTGAGCCAGGTGGTGGTGGCACACACCTTTAATCCCAGCACTTTGGAGGCAGAGCCAGGCAGATCTCTGTGAGTTTGAGACCAGCCTGAGCTACCAAGTGAGTTGCAGGAAAGGCGCAAAGCTACACAGAGAAACCCTGTCTTTAAAAACCAAAAAAAGAAAAAGAAAAAGAAAAAAAGAAATATAACACTTGAAATTCATTGGGTTGTTAGCTTATTAAATGTTGTTGCTAAGGTAAACCCATAAAAAATAATCTCTTACTGATAAAGAGGTTACAAAATTATTTTCCCAGTAAATAAAATACAGGTAAATTGTTTGATCCACATTGTTAATAATTGGCTATTTGTGCTAATGTGTTACTTGAAGATTTTATAAAAATACTCCAGAGTATTGCCAAAAGTTACCTCTTCAAATCCTATAGAGGTTGTATTTAATGCTTTTATAATTGGCATATGTAAAAAGGACCATGGAAATAGAGGCTGGTGATAGAACTGCTCAATTATTATTGCTTTCATATTTCAAATGCAAAATTGCGCCTATATATAGAACTGGAGGCTTTTGAAGTACAGAAGAAAAGGTGATTTGACAAACAGATATCAATGATAAACAGCCTAAATTAAAAATAAAATTATATGGGATTGAGATTGAAAGACTACCGGATTCTGGTGCGGGACATATCTATAATTTACAAGAATCCTGAGATCCAAAATGGCCTCTACAGGAAGTCAGGAAAATGACGGCTATTACAAGATCTTAGAGCTATAAATACAATCATGCTTCTCATGGGAGCAACACAGCCTGGTTTGCCTGCCCCTGTGGCAATTCCTAAATATTGACATTTAATTGTGATTGATTTATATGGATGATATTTTAAAGATAAAAAACTTGTTTTTGATGCCTTTTCTAAATTACAAGAGGTTCTTAGCCTGGCTAATTTACAGATAGCCCCAGAAAAGATACAGGTATCCTTTCCCCATCATTATTTAGGTCATGAATTGTTACGCACAGGCATACGTCCACAAAAGATTACTCTGTGTACGGATCAGCTACCCACGCTTAACGATTTCCAAACCTTTCTGGGAGATACTCAATGGCTTTGGTCCACTTTAAAGATTCCAACAGGTCAGCTTTATCCTTTGTATGATGTCTTAAAGGGCAACCCTGACCCTTTATCTCCCCGTGAATTAACAGCTGAAGGGTGTACAGGCCTACAGTGTGTCCAAGGGGCCCTGGAACAGGCTCACATGCAGTATATAGATCTTTCTTCTCCGTTATTGTATTTGATATTTTGTTTTACTCATTCACCTACTGGAGTGTTTTGGCAAACAGGTCCTATTCTATGGGTACATTCCCTAGCTTCTCCAGCAAAAACCATTACTCCTTATCCTCAGGCTGTTGCTCAGATTATATTTAAGGGAATCAAGATCAGTGTTCAGACTTTTGGTAAAGAGCCAGATATTGTGGTGACCCCAGACACCCAGTCTCAAAATGGTTGCAAGCTAATGATAATGATTGGGCCATATTGACATGCTCCATGCAGGGTCGGTTTGATACTAGCCCTCTAATAATGTGTGTCAATTTTTTAAATTGCATCCTGTTATATTTCTCAAGATAGTGTAGATGACTCCTATTCCTCAGGCCTGTGTGGTATTTACTGATGGCATTTCACATAACATTTATGTGGGCCATATTAGAGCTCATACTCAATTTCCTGGACCTCTAAGTGAAGGTAATCAGAGGGCTGATGCCATTACTCATTATGGCTGTCACATTAGTTTGTTCTGCCTTTGAAAAGGCTACTCAGTTGCATCAACGTTATCATCTTTTTTTTTTTTTTTTTTTTTTTTTTTTTTTTTTTTTTTTTTTTTGGTTTTTAGAGACAGGGTTTCTCTGTGTAGCTTTGCGCCTTTCCTGGGACTCACTTGGTAGCCCAGGCTGGCCTCAAACTCACAGAGATCCACCTGCCTCTGCCTCCCGAGTGCTGGGATTAAAGGCGTGTGCCACCACCGCCTGGCTAACGTTATCATCTTAATACTGGATCTCTTCGTCATCATACGGGCATAACCCGGGAACAAGCCATCCAGATAGTTAAATCATGTCCTATTTGTGCTGAATTTTTACCTGTTCCTCATTTGGGAGTTAATCCCTGAGGACTTTTACCTAATCATGTATGGCAAATGGACGTCACACACGTGCCTTCATTTGGAAAATTACAATATGTCCATGTGTTTATTGATACATAATCCTCTCTAATTTTTGATTCTGCCCATTCAGGGGAAAAGGTTAAAGATGTAAAGAATCATTGTCTTCATGCTTTTGCTTACATGGGAGTGCCAAAATGCATAAAGACTGATAATGGTCCTGCCTACAGCACTATGGGATTTTCAAAATTCTGCCAAGATTTTTCTATCATTAATAAGACTGGTATTCCTTATAATCCTCAAGGACAGGTTATAGTAGAATGCTGCCATTGTACCTTAAAAAAATATATTGCTAAAGTAAAAAGGGGGAGCTAGGGGCTCATCTCTCCTCTCCACATTCTATTCTTTCCCTTATTTTATATATTTTAAATTTTTATTGGTGGATTCTATTGGAGTATCTGCTGCAGATAAGCACTGGAGGGCTCCTGTTGCAAATCATCCTCTGGTGCAATGGAAGGATCTTTCTACTGGCACTTGGAGGGGACCTGATACAGTGTTGGTGTGGGCCCAGGGATCTGTTTGTGTCTTTTCACAGGACAATGAGGTTCCTCTTTGGGTTCCTGAGTGCTATGTGCACCCTGTGGCTGCTGCTGAATCCCAACATGGAAGAGACCTATTGGGCCTTCATGAAGAACTCTCCCCTTCTGATGCCAATGGGGATTGAGAGCCCAATATGGCCAGCCTTGGCAAGCATTAATGTAAGCCTAGGAACTGTAGCCATGCAGTTGGATTCTTCAGAAGGTAATATATGGTAACTGCTTTTTCAAGTATGTTTGAGAACATGTCACCCAGACACCTTGGAGATTAAGGATAGATAACCCTGAAGGTCACTGACCTCCATTTGTTAACAGTAGCATGCCAGCTAAGTCTTTTCACATTTTGTAACCCTCTTCAAGCTGGTGTAGTACCTACTTTTCAGGAGTGGCTCTATGCAACATTTATTGGCTTCCTGAAATTCATCTAGCCTCTTTTGAAGATACCTTAAAATTTGTGAGCCTGAATGTAGCCATTATTGAGACCATTAGTTCTGCTCCTTGTATGCTGTCTGTTTTTTCTTTATGGTTCTTAGTTGTTCTTTTGCAGAGCTGCCAGCTTAAGTCGTGCTGGGATCAAGAAAAATGGGCCTTGGTGGTTCTTGTTCCTGGAGTTGTGTCCATGCCAGTGGACCATGGCAGTTAGACACAGATGATGCTCACACGCTCCAGAAGAGATTCTGAAATTGCTGTTGCCATTTTTGTTGTTATAGCAGTGGCAGCCACTGCTGCTACTGTTTCTGGGATTGCTATTTCATAATTGATTACTACAGCTAGCACAATGGAGACCCTGGCAGCAAAAGTAGCTACCACTGTTAACTACTTTTTCATTCTATTGGGCATGATAAATTTAATTCAGTAGTTTTATACATTTCAATTGGCTTTGAAATTGATAAAACTCAAATTCCATTTGCTTTTGGGATACCATCTTACGATGACTCCAATTTGCAGTAAGGCTCCTTAAGGAAGGGAATGGCTCAATTGCCTTTAGCCTACTGGCTATGGTGGGTTAGGACTTCTGTTGTCTTTTCTGTGTCAAATGCACAGATTGCAATGCCAGTGTCACTTTGAGATCTTTGGCAGCAATTAACTCTACAGCTCACGTGGTTGAGCCTGTATGATAATGAGTATTCAGAGACAGGTAATGCCTGGGGGGTGCTCACCAACCTAAGACAGAGCACCTGTGTGGCCTGGGCAGGCGTCTCCATGATGGGTAAGGTGACCTGCTGACATCCCATGCAACCTAAGTCAGAAGCTCATATTTTTAGTAAAAGGGGGACCTGTAGGGCCCTGGCCCCTGTTTGGATAGCTGTTGCCTTGCTTGCTGACCTTGACCTTGATATCCTCCCAATGCTAATTCCCTGCCAGGTTCCACCCTCCTGAAGGGAAGTTCCTTGTTTGTGTGTCCTGCATATTGGGCATTAACAACTTAGATGCAAGATTGTAAATCTTTGGTAGCAAACTTCTGCCCTCCAAGGTTCTCCCATTGTGCTGTAAGCCTGCATTTAAGGTTTCCTCCCTCCTTCAATAAATGACATTCGGCATTCTGCTGAGGCAAATGACCCGCTATCTCTTGTCTCTGTTTTTCAATCCACAGCCCCTCGCTCGGACATGGTGAATGGATGTTGGTGGTGCGGGCGTTACCACTACAGCTGATTCTGTGATTACACACATATTAGAAGCTATGACCATCATGGGAATACCTGTACAAATTAAGAGAGACAATGCCCCAGCATATGTCTCCAATAAAATGAGACAGTTTTTTGCTTATTACAATATAAAGCATGTTACAGGTATACCACACAATCCCACAGGCCAAGCAGTCATAGAAAGACCAAATCAAACTCTAAAGTATATGCTAAATAAACAACAACAGGTAACAATGACTCCTAGAAATTGATTGCATAATGCTTTATTAACATTGAATTTTCTCAATGCTGATGAGAAAGGAACAACAGCTGTGGAGGGACATTGGACAACAGACAAAACTCCTGAGCTAAACCAACCAGTTTATTTCAAGGATGTGCTGACCTCAGAATGGAAACCTGGATATGTTCTACTTTGGGGAAGAGGTTTTGCTTTTGTTTCTGCAGGAGAAGAAAAGCTATGGATAGCAACAAAATTAATAAAAATTTGATTTGAACAGGAGAAATCCCTTGATGAGGAGAAGTAAAAACTTATCCAGCAATGTGACATCTCTACAAGTTGTAAGAGAAACTTAACATAGGATGGGGTAGGGTCTGTTTTTGTCTTTACAGCATAATAGAAATACCCATCTTCCAGAAACCATAAGGCCTTGGATATCCAGACATCTACAGTGGAAAGAAAAAAAATCTGTTGATATCAGTCTACACAGGGTAATATCTCACTGCCTACTATCTATATCTCTTTAATTCTAGAAAAGTTGTGGTTCCAATTCAATTATATTACCATGCTGGTTTGGGAGTTGGAATTGTCTCACTCCTTCTCTAAACCCAAGCATACTGCTAAAAGAAAAGGTTGAGAGATTCTGTGTCATATCAGAAGAGCTGTCTAGTGTGGGACAGAAGAAAACTAGTAAGAAGGGACCATTGTCTTCAAGATTCTAATTCTCTCCATGCTTATTCTTGATTTCTCAGAATCCTTTCTTACATGTCATGTCATCTTTAAATCCAAGCTTTCCATTTTGATATTAATAATGTTCAAGTTTTTTACAGTAAAAAAATTAGTTTTTCCAATAGCAGTCTCTGAATTCTCCAGAAGGAAGAAGGAGCCCCACAAAACAACTCTACCCAGTCCAGAATGATGCCATGGTACTCATCATCATACTACACTTCTAGCCACAATCTCAGACAGTCTTACCCATTACTCTGAGACTGGCTGCAGAATCTACAGTTAGTCCAACTGAGACTCAACTATCTGAGCTTTCTTACAGAACTCCACAAAGACACCATCACCCCCTGAAGAGCAGGACGCAATTCTAAGAAAATGATGCTCTTTTTCCCAAAAGTTTCATGTTTCTGAGGGTTATAGATAATGGTTATAGGGTTGGAGGTGGAAGAAAACATTGAACTCGGTATTCCCCTTAAGAAAAGAAAAAAAGGGGAATGGATAGGTATAGGATATTAAGGTAGATTATTGTATATACTAGTAAACTAATTTAGTAAAATATCAGCCTTAGGTAAATTGTCCTGTTATGGATTCCTGTATATTGATACAAATGTAAGCTATTTTTATATTCTTATTCAAGATAACTTGTATATTGATACAAATACAGAGCTGTATTTGTTGTAATATATATATATATATATATATATATATATATATATATTTCTACTCTTATTTGAAATGTTTCATATATTGATACAAATGTAAAATTATATTTATCATACTGTATGTATGTTTTACATCTGTTTAGGATATTTGGTATATTGATATATATTTAGGATTATTGTTATATTGTACTAGACATTCCTACCTCTGCTTTTGCTACTTTGTATATTGTCACAATTTTGAGGTCATTGTCCTTTTGCTGTACAGTTGCTTACAGACTGTTTACTCTGTTTACATAAAGCTTTAGTCTTTAGGTTATCTAGGTAGATAAGATTTGCAAATTTATAGTCACCAATGCATGTTCATAGACCTGATGAATATGGCTTTTAAATGTTTTGATAACTTGGAATTCTGTTAATGTGAGACACAACTGTTCCTGTCAGCACCGATCTGATCCTGGGAGAATGTTGGGCTTCTGAGACATTTCCGTCTGGAAGTTTGTCTTCACCTTGGCACAAAATGGCCTACTGGGCAAAGAACTGCCCTTGCCTCGACTGCTGACAATAAAATGGTCTGACAGGTATTCTAGGCCTGTAGCCAATTTGAATGCACCAGTGATGCTGAGAAACTTTAGGTGAATGTCCAGGCTGCCAGCTGTCTCTGTCTACTCTCACAAGACTCCCAAAAGTTGCTTGCATCCTTCTACTATTTCTAAAGTATTATTCTATTCTTCTCAGGTTTTTGATGGGATTGAAGACTAACAGTTATAGTTACATCCTTCTTGTATCTTAGCTAGAACATATTAAGTATTAGATTTAGATTCTTTAGGATAGGACAGACACCTTTTGGAATGATCTTTGTAATGTGACATTTACCTATGCTCCAGACTTCTCTGGATTTTAGTCTGTGTCTCTTGTTTGATATTGTTCATGTTGGTTGTAGTTCAATCTTGTCTAGGTCATTATCCCTTATTCCTCTTGGACAATATTTGATAATCATTCCTACTGTATATAGTTTTGTATTAGAACTTTCTTATTTAGACAAAAGGGGGAGACATAGTGGGTAGCTGTTCCAGCTTTACCCCAGTGAGGCTTCCCGTAATTGCCACACCTACCTATGGCCTGCCCCTTAGATGGGGCCAAGAGGGGAGCCTTTAAGACCCAAGATTCAGATGTGCTGGCTCTCTTGGTTCCTGGTGATCCTGGATGCTGGATGGTAGACTGAGAAGAGTTCTCCAGAGATCACCTCTCCCGGATACTGTAACCTATCCCTTTACTTGCTGTAAATTACCCCAAAATAAACCTCCCTTAAACTACGTGGAGTTACCTTAATAAATCCCCCATTAGTGACATGCCCAGTCTTTTGCAGGGGTAGTTCAGGTAACTATAGCAGTTGCAAGTTGAAATGATTGCAATGGCTGTGTTCCACCCAGTGATGGCATTGTGCAGCCCCTCTCCTTATCATATAATCTCTCTGCCCATAGGCCACTGTGTTCCTGAGCTCAGAGGAGTCGGTATAAATGTCTTGTTTAAGGCTCAAAATTCAACCATCCTTTATTCTCAGCACCTGAGAAGCCATGGGTCTCTGCATTTACCATTGTTCACTGCAAAGAGAGGGAGGCTTTTCTCATTGAGGCTGATGGTAGCATTTGTCTACGGGTATAATATAGTATAATATATAATATAATATAATATAATATAATATAATATAATATAATATAATATAATATAATATAATATAGCTGTTTAGAAGGTCATTAGATGGTATGTCCATTCAATTAGAAAACAGAATTAAGTTCCCGCTATGTCCTATGATGTCCCCAAGCATGTGCTTTTGACCAGATTTACAGTACCGTGCATGGGTTCTTTTCTGTGGAAAGGACTCAAATGTAATCAGAGTTTAGTTGGTTGCTCAGATAACAGTTTGACATTGTAGCAAAGAGGGCATATCTGTTCAGGAGGATCACAGCTAGGTGAGACTGCTGGAGGCTTTTCTCCTCCAGTAGCCAGTGTGGTATCTTCTGGCACTATGAAAGCTAGCCAGCATGGAGGAAGCGTTCAGCTGTTTTCTCTGTATCTTCCAACCAAGATGGGTGGCATCTTCAGACATAGGTTCTTCTCATCTAGTTGTAGAAGGCAACCAAGGTTAGAACTTGTGGCTTTATAGGACTGGGAGGACCAAAAGCCAGGCAACTCTTCCTCCACAGCAAAAGTGGCTCATCTCTGTGATCACCTCTGTGATTCTGACACATTTTGAATTTCTATTTCTATTTGGTGCTTCTGCTGCTGTCGCTAATGGGGTCACATAGTTCCCCAAGCATTGCAGGCTACAGCCCATACTCCCTGTTACTGTTCCCCCTAGAAACCAGCTTTTCTTTACCTCCCTCCTACACTACTCATAGTAGCATTGCCAGAAGCCAATTCCCAGGTTCCCATGTCACTGACAACATGGGTGTCTATCTGAGCAGTTGGTTTGGTATAAAAGCCAATAACCAGTGATTTGTGGATCAGAATCTGAGGAGCATTCCCAGGTCAGTGACACATGCGCTTGGTCCTGGAAGGACTGAAGGCCTGAGAACTGGAGAGACTGCAGGCCTGAGGAAATGGGTGGCCTTGTTTCTGTTCCTCGTGAGAAAGGAGGGCCATAGAGGCCAGACACACACATGAGCAGAAAGAGGGTGGGTCAGTGAGTGTGTGTCGGTGAGTCACTTCAGTGGGCCAGGTCGGCACTTCCCCCCTTTGGATACATTCCAGGGTCTTCCGTGCTTTTGGGCAGTGAACCAGCAGTGGACCTCCATCCACTTGCCTGGGTGGACAAGTTGTGTTAAGAGCGTTCCAGCAGCCAAAGAGAACAGATGCACCAGGTAGATGGGTAGGTGCAAGGACCTGAGCCCCCTCTGTCACACACTCTGGTCACCACCATCTGCTTATACACCATCCCAGTCAAGTCCACAAGAGCAGATCCTTCACATTTGAGCCTGGACTAATCTTCCTGTCAGACTTCTACTCTATGTTCCAAGGCAGGCAGATGGCTCCAGTCCTGTAACCCAAATAGTCCCCAGATGGGAGGTGTGCAGGCCTGGCCTGAGATGAAGGGGAGCTAGACCAGGCCTGGGAAGGGTAGGTAAGGAGCTATCTGCCATGTTCTCCAAGTACTTCCCTGAGGCTGTGATTGTCAGGTACACGGAGACCAAAGCCTTGATTATTCCAGTACCTGTGGAATGAAGGCATGATGAAGAGGTGGGAAGGTGTCAGACAGAAGGACCCTAGCCTGCTAGGACCAGTCCTTGATCCGGCAGAACAATCCAAAAGATGGAGTCCCTGGAAGTTGAATTGGTCTGCAGACCCTGGGCGGAGACCCACAGACAGGCTGAGCCATTCTGAGCCAAGCCTGTGGTTCTCTGCCCCTTCTCCCATCCCTGCCACCATCTCCCCCTCCCCCGTCCCCCGGAAGTTCCTGGCCCACCTCTAACCTCCACTCCCTGATGTAGACAGGAATATGGACTCGGAGTCCTGGGGTTCGCTCTCCAGCCTCTTCTCAGCACACATCAACTTCAGCATCTGGAAGACATGGAGGGGAGCCACATCAGATTCATCAAGTTCACCATGATCCTCAGGAAACAAATGCAGTGCTTAGTGAAACCTGCAAGCCTCAGGGCAGACCTGCTCCATGAGCTGGGGCAGCTGGGCCACCACCCTGAAGACCAATACAGCGATGTGAGAGTTTTTATAGTAGCTGATGGAGGCTCTGAGGGGTCCTGAAGCAGGCCTATCTGCAGGGAGTATGAACTGGAAACCCTGACCCTCGCCTTCTCACTTGAACACATCGCGGTCGATGGCGGCGCCAGCAGCCTGTGCAGCCTCACACAGCTCCATCTCCTAGGTTCCATGCACCTTCTTCCACCAAAGTGCCAGCTTTTGCTATATCGCTGCCTCCAGCCCTGTGGATGTCCCGAGTCCAGCACCACTACCAGCTGCCACCAATAACTGCAACCTGAAAAAGGTTAGCATTAAGGGTGGCCGCCCGGAGATTCCACATCGCCTCCTACTGGCCACCCGTTTCCATGCAGGGTCCCCTCAGGTCCCAGCCAGGCAGCTCCAGCAAGGAGGGCAGAGGTCGGGAGGAATCTTTACATAGTTGATTGCTTGACTTGTACTGAGCGACTAGTGTGCACAGAGCAGTGTGTTAGTGTGGTGCAAAGCAGCACCCAGAACCGTGCCTGGCATATACTGGGTTCTTGGTAAATGTCTGTTGGACAATGGGCATTCATGATTGCATGTAATTATCTCTTCTGCCGAGGGTCCCTAAACAGCTTTTACTTTTATGTGCAGACTCACTCTTTTTCCCTGGAATGCATACATTTAGGCCATAAGGGAAGCGGACGCCATCAATGTACATGTGCCTTTGTGGCCAACTGCTCTTCGTTCCTATGCGCTGTGGTGTTTTGAATTGCACATGCCTGTTCCCCAGGCAGTTGTGGCGGTTTTCCTACTAGGCAGGGGGCGTGGCTTGATGACTCATTTTGATGATACTATTTCCAGGTAGTGTGGCTGGCTAGAGAGTGGCATCTGTTTCTGAAGGTAGGTGGACTCATACAATGATCAGAGACGAACTCAGCAAGTCAGCTTGGCCTGTGTGATGAGAATGGCAAATGCCTGACCGGCCACCAGGAGACAGGTGTCACTGCCATCTGTGCAGAGTGACCCGAGGGGCCAGTCCAGGAGGCCCATGGAGGGGGAATGGGACAAGGGGGGCATTTAAGATCTGTGCAGGTGTTCTGAGAGATATTTGGTCTCATAATGCTTTGTTTGGATTTTTTTTTTTTTTTTTTTTTTTGTTTTTTTGAGACAGAAACCCTGTCTGTGTAGCTTTGCGCCTTTCCTGGAGCTCACTTGGTAGCCCAGGCCGGCCTTGAACTCACAGAGATCCACCTGCCTCTGCCTCCCAAGTGCTGGGATTAAAGGCGTGCGCCACCAACGCCCAGCTTGTTTGGATATTTTTAAACCTTACTGATCTTTTGCTTATATATTATGGATTCCACTTATGTGTTTTCATGGATTTTGTGTCTGTTTCTTTTCCTTTAATTTTTTTCTCTTTTTTTTTTCATCTTGGTTTGATTTTTTTCCAATGGACCTCTTTGTTTGTTGTAGATAGAGAAAGACGACCTTGAGTTGAATAGGTTAGGAAGGTGAAAGGATCAGGAGGAGATGGGGGAGGGGAAACCAGCATCAGATTATAGGGGATAAAATTATTTTCAATAAAAAAGCAGTATGTGAGATGAATAGTCTCCAGTCTTAGAAAACATTGTCCATTACTGGGAAGGGGAGGTTTAGAGCATCTACTCAGTACTCAGCCTATCTCCTTTCTTCCTTGAACTAGACACAGCATCTCCAGATCTGCTGCTCTTCATTGCTTCACACCACCTATACTTCGTGGACTTTTGGCCAGTCACCAGGGTCCAGACCTCAGGACTAAACCCTGGGGTGGATGCTCTAGACATGGCTCTCCATGATAAATGGGGCATCTGTCACCAATGAGGATCATGGTGACGGGAAGCTGCTGGTGAGTATAAAGAGCATCTAGTCTGGTACCCACTTCACAGAGTGGAACATCCAGGTGTTGCTTGCAGGATTCCAGAATATTTCCTCAGGTTTTTGCATAGCTGTGGCCATGGTGGACCTGTAGGCCCTGCCTCTTTAGTTTCTCGTGGGGTTGCTGGCTTGAGTAGGTAAGCTGGTGATTCCAGGATGCAGCTCCTATTGCTCAAAACCCTCTAGAGTATAAACAGGAGGCAAATCCAGATGTTGTACAGCAGTATCCTAGCATAACAGCTGTCTTTATGAGATCAGCTGTGCCTGTTTGTAGGTGTATCACCTCAGCCCACAGATGGCAGGTATTCCTTCCTAGAATCAAGGTCAAGGTCGGGTCATTGGACCCTCACTTGAGTCACTCCACCTGGACATTTGCATACAATTCTGCCCTAAGCACACATGGCCTGGACTCCAGGAAATGCCAGAGGGTGAGATTGAATAGGCTGAGGGAGGTGAACTGAGGGCTCTTGTACTAATACTTAGGCACTCAAACATTTACACACTCTCTCACATTAACATGCTCACAGATAATCATGCACACCACACACACACACACACACACACACACACACACACACACACACACTCTTGTACTTGGAGATGGCTAGTGTTTTGTCAACATGACATAAGATAGAGTCATTTGGGAAGGGGAGCCTCAATTGTGAACATGCCTTAAACATATTGGCCTGTGCCCAAGTCTGTGGTGCATTTTTTGATTGATGTCAGAGTGCACTAAAGACATGTAAACATGGTCGTATACACACATAATCAGTCACACAATCATACCTTTACACTACACATTCTTCATAGTCCTTGCACTTAATGATACATTCTGTGGTAGTTAGTTTTTATCAGCTTAATTCAAACCTAAATATTAAATGAGAAGAAATCTCAATTGAGGAACTGTCTCTGGCAGTTTGGTCTGTGGTCATATCTGTGAGGCATTTTCTTTATTATTATTTATTATTATTATTATTATGAAATTTTCTATTCATTTTACATACACAGATTCCCCTGTCCTCCCTCCTTCCACCTCCTGCCTTCCTCCTCAACCCACCTCCCATTCCCACCGTCTCCAAGCAAGGTTTCCCATGGGGAGTCAGCAGAGCCTGAAACATTCAGTTGAGGAAGGTCCAAGTCCCTCTTCCCTACACCAAGGCTGTGCAAAGTGTCTCACCATAGGCACTAGGCTCCAAAAAGCTGGCTTATGCACCAGGGACAGGTCCCTATCCCACTGCCTGAGGGCCCCCCCTCAACAGTTCAAGCTAAACAACTGTCTTGCCTATCCAGAGGGCCTAGTTCAGTACATGGGGGCTCCTCAGCTATTGGTTCACAGTTCATGTGTTTCTGCTAGTTTGGCTAGTTGTCTCTGTACTTCTTCCCATCATGGTCTCCATGTCCCTTGCTCATAGAATCCCTCCTCTCTCTCATTGATTGGACTCCTGGAGCTCGGCCTGGCACCCGGCCTGCCTCCATCAGTCACTGGATGAGGGCTCTATGATGACAGTTAGGGCATTCAGCCATCTGATCACCAGAGTAGGCCAGCTCAGGCACCCTCTCGACCATTGCCAGTAGTCTAAGGTGGGGTTATTCTTGTGGATTCCTGGGAACTTCCCTAGCACTCTGTTTCTCCCTATTCCCATGATGTCTTCATTTATCATGGTATCTCTTTCCTTGCTCTCCCACTCTGTCCCTGTTCCAGGTTGAACCTCCCATTCTCCTACGTTCTCATCCTCCATCCCTTGCCATCCATTACCACCCGCCTCCCCCAGTTTGCTATTGTAGATCTCATCTATTTCTCCTTTGCTGGGCAACCCATGCATCCTTCCTAGGCATTTTCTTAGTTACTATTAGTGAAGGAGAAACCAACCCACTGTGGGTGGTGCTATTCTTATGCACATGCGCATGGTCTATATAAGAAAGGTAGCTGAGCACACGAGAAGATGCAAGCCAGAGGAAGCAAGCCAATAAGCAGCTTTACTCCATGGTTTCTGCTTTCAGGTCCTGCTTTGTGTTCCTGCCTTGGCTTCCTTCACTGGTGGATTAACCTGTAAGCTGAAATAAACACTTCCTTCCCAAGTTGCTTTTGCCTTGATGCCTATCACAAAATGTAAATTGGTCATGATGCTACAAACTTGAACACTACAAAACACACACTCCCAGGAAAGGCGCAAAGCTACACAGAGAAACCCTGTCTCGAAAAACCAAAAAAAAAAAAAAAAAAAAAGAAAAAAAAAAAACACACACACACTCAATATACATTCTGCCACTGATACTCGTGTGAACTCACACACTCTTCCATACTTTTCTTCTCTCTCCCACACTCACACATTCACACTTACTTTTGTGCTCATAAACACATGTTCTTGCATGGTGTCACTAACTCCTTACATGCACAACTACCTCACTGACACTCGCTTACACTCAAGATGCTTATACCGTTGTCTGCTATACACTGTCACTTCTGTGCACTCTTACACACACACACACACACACACACACACACACACACACACACACCACTGTAATATACTTCCAAGCACATACCCAGAGAAACACAATCCTATACTCAAAGCCATGTTCTTCAAATCATGCTCCTATAGGCATAAGCAAACTTTTCATATAAACACACACATCATGATACATGAAAGTACTATTGTACTCACCCACACTCATGCTTATACACACACAGTCTCACATAAGCTCACAGTGTCAATCAGTGTCTTAAAATCACTGACCCTAACCTATCCCTAGCCCAGTAATGATCTTAACCACAGCTCTAATTCTAAACCAAACCCTAACAGTATGAGTAACTCTAACCCTATCCCTATCCTGCCTGCAAGATGCACTAATGTAATAGTGACACAAAGCTTGTGGGAGTCACCAACCAGTCTGATTGGATTTAAGGCCCAATCCATGAGATGGAACTATCCCTGACATAGCTTGAGGGCCAAGAACCTGAGACTGCATAGCCCAGGGGCTTAGGAAAACAGAATAGCACTGTTCTGGCAATGGAAAATAGCAATAAAAATACTCCTAATGACATTCTGCTATCTCATAGATCAGTGTCTCCTAGGCAGTCATCAGAAACTTCCTCCTGCAGTGCATGGCAACAATAAGGAGCCCCAGATCTAGACAATGTGCTGATAATGAGAGACATTAAAAACTCAGTCCTAAATGGGATGTCTCCACCAGAACTCTCCACTCAGGCCTCAGAGAACTAACTCTTCAGAGGAGAGGCAGAAAGAGTGCAAGAGCCAGAGGGATGGAGGACACTGGGAAACAACAATGTCTTCTATACACAGAAAAACCCATGCACATATGAACTCAGACTGTGTGATCAAGCAAAGGGCCTGCATGAGAGAGGGCCAGATGGGGTCCCAGGGCTGAGAGGAGAAGAGGACACAATCTCACATTCTTACCCCAGTTACCTCCACCTGATAACTGCTCACAAATGAAAAATTAGTTATTTCCAATGGAATCTCCATGGGTATACAATCACTTGTGTGGACAGACCCTACGACCAGAAATCAACACAAAATGAACTCAGTGGCCTTTTTGGAGGTTCTTTGCTGCATAATGCTTTTTTGGGGTATCATATTTATTCATTTGTTTGTTGTTTATTTATTTTTTTAACTTATTGGTCCTTTGCATATATATTAAGTTCTCCAGTTTTGTGCTTTCACAGGATTTCTGCATGCATGTGTGTGTGTCTGCATCTATATATGCTTCTTTTCCTGTACTAATCTTTTTTTTTCTGTTTTGATTTGTTTGTTTTTACTCTATCTTATTTCATTTTATTATTATTTTTTAGATGCCTGTTTATAGTATTATGAGAGAAACAAAGGGTATAGGCTTGGGTGGGTGGGGAGGATCTGGGAGGAAATAGGGAGAGAAAAATTTAATCATAATATATTGTATAAAAAAGATCTGTTTTCAGTTAAAAAGTAATCACTTTTATCTGAATATTTTCTCAAGCATCTTGAAGGTGGATTGTGGAATTGTTGCTGAATTCTCTGGCCCCCCTACATGAAGGACAGCTGCACCTTCTGTGTAGAGGTTGGAAATGACTCCTTTTCCATTTATCAGCCTTATTTGTAACCCTAGCTTTGGTCCCAGGCTTCCTTTGGGAGATCACTCAGGCAGTTCATCCAAATTCAGGATTCCTCTGTGATAAGTGTTTCCTGTGTCCTCACAGGATGGGTTGTGCATGTTGTCCAGTTTCTCATTTTCTCAGATGAGAGGACTCATGGGACTTCTTACTCCATCATGGCCGTTAGCAATGGCACTGGTTCCCTCCAGCGTTCTGCTCTCAGACTGAATCTTTCAATCTCATCAAGATTAAAATTTCACAGAATTTCTGCCAAATTGTTGTGAGATATAGTTTCTTGCATGACCCAAACAAAATAAGCCTAACCCACTACTTGTGCTACTTTCTCTGGCAAGGTTGCTACTATGTTTTGATTCACAAAATTTCTGAGAGGAACAGGCAACAGCAAAAAACCCAAAAATCTGTGCTGTTAGAATTCTCCTTTTTTCCCCTCAGGAATCTGTTGACATCATAAAATACCTAATAAGATATTCTCTACCAGTGACTTATAAATTTTTTGTAGTGAGGCTGTCATGTTAAAATTTTCCTTATGAGGACTTATTTAAAAATACCATGAGTATAAACTGCACCTTCCTCATTTTCTAGGTTATACCTGTTGTTGACTTAAGTAACACTATGATCTCCTGCCAGAAGGCAGGATACAGAGATCCACAAATCCTCCACCTAGCTTATCCTATATTCTAGAACAACTGGAAACAGAAATGGGTAAGGTAAACATTTTTTTCAGAACAGAAGAATTAAAAATTCTCAGATTATTTCTATCAACATAGCAATTCAACTATGTATGTCTATGTATGTGTTTGTGTATGTGTATAATTTTCAAGAAAACTTAGTTTTAGAAAAGATATAATATGCAGAACTGAGATGTGTGGAATTTTAAGAGAACTATTTAAGTAGTAGTTGGGCTGAACCCACTTGTTAGCTTTTTATCTGTATCATAAGAAATGGCAAATTCTCAAAATCTATTTCATTCTCAACAACATCAGCTTAAGGAACAAAGTCATGATTTCTTCCATTAGAAATCATTCCTATATTTGCTCCATCTGCACTCTTCATTCCAGGGGTATGAAAAGGTAGAAGGAATTCTGCTCCTGACCATGAGACTAACACTCCAGTCCTACAGATGACAAGTAATTGTCTGTACTTCTATGGTGTACAGCCTGTATGTAGGTGTCAGGCATTTCTTCAGTGTTAGCTCATGTCCCCAACATCACCATAATGATCCTCTAAGCAGCAATTGCCAGGATGATAGACTTCAAAATTTAAGAAAAGGGAAATACAGCTGTAATATAATGGACCTATAGGATCTCACAAAGATACTAAATTTGATTTCTTCTCAATGCTATAAGTACACCTAGGAATCCATGGCATATGTAACATTCCAGACACCTCTGGGATCATCTCAACCTAAGAAGCTGCCCACCTATAAAAGGGAATGTCTGCCACCTAGCAGCAGCTCATCTGGCCTATATGCCCAAAATTCACATTTGACTAGTGATTGTCCTTTATATACATCACCTGCTATGCAAGAAGGAAAAGAAGGGGAAGAGGAAAAGGAGAATTTACCCACTATCTGTCAGGCTTCATGGGGATAACTTCAAGAATGTGCTCAGAGAGTTTTAGTGGAAGGCCAGTGAGAAGATTGTAGCTGGACAAGGGGCACTGGGTAGATTTGGAATCAATGCTCTAAGTAAATGATCCCCTGGAATACTCTGTATTGTGTTAAATAGTCTAGTTGTTTGTTTTATTCTTTATTCTTTTGGGGGGCCTGCCACACAACTCCTAAATAAATTCACACAGAGGCTTATTATTACTTAAAAATGCCTGGTCTTAGATTGGCTTATTTCTAACCAGCTTTTCTTAAATTAACCGGTCTACCTTTTGCCTCTGGGCTTTTTCCTTTCTCTTACTTCGGTATATTTTATTTTCACTCTTACTCCATGGCTGGCTGTGTGGATGGCCCCTGGCTTCCTCCTCTCCTTGTTCTTGCTCCTCCTTCCCTTTCTCCCAGATTTTTCCTTCTATTTCTTCTCTCTGCCTGCTAGCCCCACCTATTCTTTCTCCTGCTTTGCTATTGGCCATTCAGCTCCATATTAGACCATCAGATGCTTTAGACAGGCAATATAACACAGCTTTACAGAATTAAACAAATGCAACATAAAAGATTGCAACACATCTTTGCATCATTAAAACAAATGTTCCACAGCATAAACAAATGTAGAACATCTTAAATTAATATTCCACAGAAAAACAGAGTGATGAACCTGTAAGTGGAAATAATGGAGAGAAATAATAAATCAGCAGAGATGGAGGACTAAGACTAGAATCAATGTTCCTTCCTTTGGAGACATTAAGGAAAAGTAAGGTTATCAGAAGCTTTGTCTTAAATATCTCTCTCCTCCAAAATGCATATGTTGAAATACAGCTTAGTGGAGACTTCACCTGACAGCAGAGCCATTTACATGGAAAAATTGTCAGTGACTAGATAGGTATACTTACAAAAATATCATTATAGCTCCTGCTTTTGTTTCATGTGTTAACAGTGAGAAGACATCATTTATGAGCCAGTGTGGTACCCCAAAAGACACTGAATTCTCTGGAATTCTCAATTATATATCAGGCTCTATAACTATATAATTAGCTACCTTTTGTTTGTAAGCTTAGCATCTTTGGGCATTCTGTTTCAGCAGCGTAAATACTGCAGGACTGAGGAGGAAGTCAAGAGGCCAGTTAAGACCAGGTGAGGTCACATGAATTTAGAGAGAAACAGGGTTCCTACACTGACTCTCATATCTGAAGCCAGTACAAGGGCATTTCTTATGGTATTTTATAAAAGCCTTCAGTTTCCTGTGCAGAAATCCATGTGAGGGGGAAGGCTGGACAAGTTTATAACATAGCAAGAGTTGGCTTCCTAACTTGAGTTGGGGCTGTTATCACTTCCATAATCCGACAGTGCTCCTGTGGGACAGATCATCATTTGGATAAGTTCCTAATCCTGTGACAGTCCCCAGCCTCACTGAAGGCCTGGCATCAGTAGCTTATCCCCTTTGCAAGAAAGTGGTGGTTGGAGATCCAGACTTTATTGAGTAGGAGCCTGAAGTCAGCAGGCCCTGTACTCACTAGGAGATCATACTGCCTCATCATACTGTGGAGGCGCTTTATCAACACTTGTGAGGTAGACACAGGCTTGTTATTGCTGAACCTCAGGAGGAAAGGGAACTCCAGAGACAGATTAGAACTAGAAGCTTCTCAGTGGCAATGGACTTGGGAAATGATGAACTCAATGATTGATTAGAAACTCAAATCACATGTTTCTGAGTCAGTTTAGTATGCTGAATTGGATATGGGTAAGTTTAAACACCTCCTTGTCTCATCCACCCTTACTCTGGAGGACCCTGATCTCTAGGAACAGATTTATAGACATTATTATAGAAGAGTTATAATAGCAAAGGATCAAACTAACACATTAACTAAGAAAAAGAAGACATTTCCACATGCATACACCTAAGGAAAGGGAATGACAAGCTCTCATCCCTGCAGATCAACAGTGACAGTTGCAGGCAATGAGAGTGCAGTGGGCTTCTTCATCTCATACTTACAGCTCTGGACCACTGTGTCCTGAGTGTTAGGATGACTACCATAATAAATATTTAATGATTATTTTAATAATCATACAAAATGCTAAATTTCTTTGTCATGTTTATGTGTATATATTATTAAATATGTATTTATCACACCTGCCTGTTTGTCTACTCTTCCCCTCCCTCTAGTCTCCTTCCTCTATCCCCAGATAGTCACTTACATGGCTCATTCCACATATTAGAACATGCAATATTCATCCTCTAGCATATAGATATAGGTGTATCAGGATGGACACCACAAATTTTCAAAAGCCATACATTTGATGAAGTTTCTTTCAAATGAGAGAAGCATCTGGGGTATGTGGTGATTTAGGCTTGAATGAATCTAGGAAGTACTCATGACAAGGAATTAGTAGCACAGGAAATTGAGGTATTAGAAGCTAGATCCCCAGGGAGGCAGATAGAGAGTGGGTCCATGACTAGGTATTAAAGATGATGAACTTTCAAGACTGCCAGCTTTGTCCTTACACTCCTGACCTGAGACAAAAGCCTGACAGCTTCACACAGACCTTCTAGCCCGTTTTCTCTCACCAGCAGTCCCCCTACAGATGCACTGGCTCAACACGTTCTTTGGAAGCCAGAACAGGACACATTATGCAACAAGTTTAGCCCCATGAATCATCCTGTCTTTTTTCAAACTGATCAAATCAAGTGATGGCGGAAGACTCTTCAGAACCTTAAAAGTCCCAGCCTGAGAAGAGGATGACTTTTCATCTTCCTGAGCTCTCCTTTTTCTCTGTGTGCTCCATGTGTGTGTTTCATCTCCCCTAAGAAACACCTTTCTGTCTGCTGTTGCCTCTGTGTGTATATACATACAATTATTAGGTGCATGTGTATGTAGAAGCCCCAGGAAAACCTAAGTGATTGTTCCTCAGATACATTCATCTTTGTGTATATGTGTGTGTATGTCTGTATGAGTGCATGTGTGAGTATATGTGTATGTGAGTGTGTGTTTTGAGAAATAGTTTCTCATGTATATCAAGGGCTCAGTGATTCAGGTAGGCTGGCTAGACTGTGACACTCAGCAATCATCAGGTCTCCACCTTGCCAGTAGTGATCTTCCCAGCCTATGCCACCATAGGTGTTTGTTAAAAGGGGGAGTTGGAAGTCAAGGCCTCATTTTTGCCTACTGAGCACTTTATGGACAAGGCTAATTAAGGATGCCCCTCCACATTTGTGAATGCCAGTGACATCAACTCTGGCCAATTGCCAGACTGTTGGAAAAGCTATTAATTTCTTCAAGGGGACTAGAGAACTGGAGACAGATAAGATAATATCCCTCCAGTCTTATGTACAGAATCTAACCCAAACCAGCACCATGGAAACTCGCTTAAAATTGTGGGCTTTTTAAGGCAAAGGCAGGGCAAGACCAAAGCTCAGACCCAGCTATTCTTGCTTTCAGAAAATCATGGATTTTTGGAAGAGATCAGATACATATATCAATCAGACAACCCAAAGGGGGGATTTAGAAACAGATTCCTAGGCAGATGAAAAAATATACTGAATTGACCACCCTGGTATCAAGGAAGGACGCAAGGCCCTTCATATGGATCCCAGGAAAGATCAGGGGAAGGGTCCAATAGATAACTTGGCTGATAGATACAGAAAGTGAGGTAAAAATTTGCAACCTCTACCAACCCCTACCAAGACCCCCAAATTGTATAATTACTGAAGGGGTATCAGGAAAAACATTTAAAACTGGAATAGAAAATATTAGTCTATAATTTGTCTCTAATATTCCCACACTATTTACACCAGCACCTAATTGTATCCTAGGGATGGATGTCATACTCAGATTATTTCCACGATGATGACATCTTATTTAAAAACTTTACCCCTGGGCTGTAACATTACCCAAGTACAAATTCCTCCTGTAGAACTCCCTAAAATCAAAGGTGCATTTACCAAGCAATACCCTCTCAAGGGAGGTGATGAAACCACGACTGACGCTGTAAACAAATTACTGAAGGAAGATATCATTGAACCCACACAGTCCTTCCATAGTCCTCTTTGGCCAGTAAAGAAGCCAAAAGGTCAATGGAGATATAGAGTAGATTATATAAGTATTAATCAGCTTTGTCCACAAATGCCAGGAAATTTACCTGATATAGAGGATAAATTCTTAAAGATTAGGAATTAAAACCCAAAATTCTTTGGTAACATAGACTTATCAGACATGTTCTTTGGCATACCACTCCATGTGAACTCTGAGACATTACTACTTTTACTTGGAATAATAAACAATACAGAGTGCCAAAGGCTACAAAGAATAGCCTGATCATTGGGCATGTGACACTAAGATGGTCACTAGAAAAGCTACCTAAATTAGATTGCCTACTTTTAAGCTATGTGGATGATATTTTGATTGCAGGATACAATAAGGACACTGTTCAAAACTATATGAAGACGGTAATTGATACCGTGGTACATGATGGCTGGACCATTAATAAAGACAAGGTGAAAGGGCCAGATACCTCAACCAAGTGTGTTATGGACATCTGAAGGAACCGAGGTCCTGTATGGCTTACTGCACAAGATTCTAATATTCCCCCACCCAGGGACAAAACCCAGATGCAACACCTAATTGGTATGTTTGCATACTGGAGGAACCACAGACCATATTTACAGATTATTATGAAATCCCACTGTAGGGTTACTAGAAAGCCAGCTGATTTCCAGTGGGGACAGAACAAAGAGAAGCTCTTGAGACAACCTGTAAGCTCATTTCTGAGGATGCAACCCTGACCAATATTGAACCAGATGGTACCTTAATTATGGATATTACATATATTAGTGAATATGGCAACTGGGAATCCCTCAGAAAGCAAAAGGTAGTCCACCAACAATTGGCTGTTGGCTTCTACTGCAAACACTTACCATATGTGGAGAATAAACACTCACTCTTTGAGAAACATATATAGATATTTTATGAGGCATATAGGACCCAACACTCAGTCATTGCCAACTACCTTTTGGTCATATAGGAGCCCATCCCAATAATAGATTGGGTCCCCTGGAAGGCAGAGTCCTTCACAGGCTTACCCTTGTAAGGAAAGGTATTACACTGGAAATGGTACCTATCTGAATTCCTTTGTGACCAGGATGAGGTAGCAAAGGGATCTGAGCCTTCCTGTACTGAGGAACTAGCTTTGTTTGCCTATAATCCTCATCCCTAAACTGCTCAGACCGCCCCCCAAAAGAGGCACCTGTCATAGTTTACTGATGTCTCATCAAACACTGATAGAAACAAAACTAAATGGAAAGCAGCAGCCTATAGACCAGGGAATGGAATGGCTATTACTGAGGAAGGAACCACCAAATCAGCACAACACACTGAAGTAATAGCAGCACTACTGGCTAGAAGACAAACAGCTAAAGAAGGCAAATGGAAAAATCTATATCTTCTTTTTATTCATGGTCTGTGGGCAATTGTACAGTTGTATAGTCATCAAAAAGGGGAAACCAACAATTGGCAGATAAATAGCAAAGATATTTGGTCAAGGGAGGCATGGATGCAAATGGCAAAACTTAGCAAATACATCAAAATTTATATGGTCCATGTGGACACCAACACAGACAAGACAGACAAGACACCTAAAAATAATGAAATAGAGGACAAAATGGAATCATTTTCACTTAAGACTCGAATATTAAAACTTGCTAAGGAACCAATTCAGAATAAATCAGCAAGGATGATAGGTCAAACTGTTGGCAAACTCAGGACAACCCTATGAGAATAAATATTAAAAGGAACCCAAAATGAAAAATTAAGAAATCTGAGAATGTTAACATTATTAGGAAGAAATCCTAGGACTATATTAAACATTGGGACATATTGACACACATGTTTATTTAATGGTTTGATAAAGGGAACATCACGATATCCCGGCAAGCCTGTAAATACACCATTAGAGACTGCTGCTTTTGTCCAGCACTTAAAACTAGATTCAGACATTGACTACCAGCTGTAACATGGTCTCTAAACAGTCTGATTATGAACAAATAGATTTCATTAGACCTTTGAGATGCACACTTGTAGATGTAAGCACAGGCTTGGATTAGCCAAAGAAAGTCATAGACCAGACCAGTTGGCAACAATATATACTCTGCAGTGTTGGATAGGCAGATATAGCTGTCCAGCAATTATTGAGTCAGATCAAGGGACACATTCTACAGAATCTCAAGTCCAGAGGTGGTCCCAGACTATGGACAATGGGACTTCTGTCTAGTATATAATCCAGCTGCAGCTGGCAATGTAGAAAGACGGAATGAACTGCTTAAACCCGAGTTATTACAACTAAAAGATACTCCCTTGAAAAGGCTATTAAAATTGCATGCTATGATATGTACTAGACCAAGACTGAATAGAACCTCTTCCTTAGAAGAAGATATTAAATCAGACTTAGAGCTACAACAACAACCAGATATTTCTGGACCATGTAGAATAATTCCCTCTTAATGTGTTTACAGGGACAGAACACTCAAGACTTAAAGAAAACAGAAGTCATACCACCCAGAATAGGCAGTACTATCTGGACCAGAGATGAGAAGGGAAATCTGAACCTTAGAAAATTAGATGATCTACAAACATAATGTGTCTAGGACCTAGTCCAATACATTGAATTTGCATACTTTCATAAGGACAGTAATAGTCTTAGGATTAATTTACTCAGCACTGGTGCTAACTGGGCATTATACCTTCTGCCCAGACAGAGAGGGAAACAGCACATGGCAAGACAGGGCCATAACAAATTACACTCTATGCCCCATAGAAACTTTAACCAGAAAACACAAGAGAACACAAGATGAAACAACACCATGCTATCAATTTGCTGGGGCAAGCCTCCTAGGATATTGTTCCTGGGATTCCTCCTGTGGATTTCTGTAATTTTAACATTACCAAATGAGCCAAGCTCTGGCTCTTCAGCAACACCAGAAGATGGTTTGTTTCACCATCACCAACATCATTGAGCTCATCAGAATTGAAGAGACATCGTCACCTTCATCAACAACCTTATCCACAGCAAAAGGAACAATGAATGAAGCAACCACCACCATACCAACAGCTACCACAACCAATAAACAAAGAGCAAAGTACAATATTAGTGACATATCCCACCACTCCTTGGATGGATTCCTACTAGAATACTGGGGCCATGAAGACTTCTTCCCAAACCTCACATATGCCAGCAATGCATTCTATGCTCAATATGCTCATTGTGAAGCTGTTGGGAATACAGTTTGGTATAGCTATTGTGAGGCATGGAGAAAGGCTAATGCCCATTTTAAACCAATTTTGAGAGCCATAGTCATCAATGACCAAGAGGAAACTGAAAATAGGAATTTAAGGAAAGTAACCTATTGAACTGTCTTCGATACAGATTTGGAGAAGTAGCACAGCAGCAGTGAAAAAAGACACAGGTGTCACCCAATCATCCAAGACGGGGTCCAGCAGAAAGAGGAAGAGGCTCCTGGGAAGCATGTGCTTCTCTTCTCTACAGCCACACCCTGCCTGAGAAACCCAGGTCAGGAGCAGTTTTCCCAGGAAGCATCCACTTGGAACAAACTGGAATCTGCCAGGGAGATATGATCTTCTCCCAGCTATCCATGTCCCACACCTCTCAATTCTCCTCTTCAGAGGAATTTTGTTCCTTCCACTTGTCCATGGCCCCAGTCACCACCACACACACTCACCCCTTTCTTTTTGCTGCCAGAATGATATTTCCTCTGGACAGACTTTCCTCCTTCACCCAGCTTCATGGCCTTTCCTCCTCCCTGTCTTCCTGCTTTTCTTTCTCTGTCTCTCTCTGTCTCTCTCTGTCTCTCTCTGTCTCTGTCTCTCTCTCTTTCTCTCTCTCTCTCTCTCTCTCTCTCTCTCTCTCTCTCTCTCTCTCTCTCTTTCTCTCTCGGTTTTTTGAGACAGGGTTTCTCTGTGTAGCTTTGGAAACTGTCCTGGAACTCACTCTGTAGATCAGGCTGGCCTCGAACTCACAGAGATTCGCCTGGCTCTGCCTCCCGAGTGCTGGGATTAAAGGCGTGTGCCACCACCGCCCGGCCCTGCTTTTCTCTCTTGACTGTTCCACATGCCACACTCCTCTTCATCTCTCCTCTTCCTGTGCCTTGTTCTCTCCTCAGCATAGAAAGCAAGCACTTCTTTGACTCTGGTTATGATTATCTTGATGGAAATGAGAGAAGGTGATGAGGACCCAGCATCATGTGGAGCACTTACTTCTCTCATGTAGACTCCAGAAGCAGGATGGCTACCTTTTCATAACAAGATGGTTATGTGGCAGGCTTCTCTCTCTAGCCACTCATGCTAGGGTAACAAAGATATTAAACAATGGGAGTTAGTCACTCACACTCAACAGGAGAGGAGGGTTACAGAGCCTGTGCCCTGGTTGCTGGGGGTGTCTGACAGGTAACAACAGGTTTGGGGCACACCTTTTTTAAAGTTCTAGCCTGGGCTCAACCAAGCCCATTGGTTTAGAAATCAGGGGCCTGGACTTCATCTTCAGCTCTTGAAAGAAGACACGAACAAAGGACTTTGACATTTAAAGACTTAGCAAAGAGATGTCTTGTGGCACCACAGCTCTCCATAGGATTCCTCCCTCCCTTCCTAACCTGTGCTCCATTTCACAATGCCCTCTTTCTTCTTTCTCCCTTCATCTTCAGCCCCTGTTCACATCCTCTGCTGCTTCAGGTTCAACTTCCCCAGAATCCTCACAAGCAGGATCCAGTGGGAAAGCTCCTGCTAGGGTCATAGACACCTTAAGGTTCATGTTCTATAAATGGGTGCAGCCTGTCAGTGGCAAAGGTCAAAAAATATGTGAATGTTTGTGGCCACACCTACTCAGTTTCCTTGGGACTCCATTTTCCACATTCTTTGTTATCCTTTACCTGGATGTTGTATCATTTCTCATTGGGGTGGTGAGGAAGCAACATGACTTGCTATATAGGTGACTCATCTGCCTCCCCACCCCCTTCCACACCCGCATGCTGTTTCTGGTGGAGGCTATGGGTGCCTCCTGGGGCTGGTCATTCATGTATGTGGATGAACTCTTCAAGAGTTATGTCCTGAGTGGTGTTGTTGCTCTAACGCTAGTGTGATCCTGAGGTCCAGGGTTCCTTCTGTGGTTGGTGTCCCCCAAGAACTACTATACATCGAGGGCTGTGTAACTGAAAGTGATAGTCTCAGCCTACACATGTGTCCCCTCTGATGTGTCACCAAAAGAGACAGCATTCTCCGTCTCCTTAGACTTGTTTAATGCCTTCATACAATCAACCTGTGGGGCAGAATTCACAGGCGAGCTGATAGTTAATGAATATTTAAATCAGGTGAGCTGGACATAGAGAAGCCCTTGGTACTATTTTTTCATTTACCTCCTGTCTTTTGTTGCCTTCTTTTGATGTTATGAATGTGGGTAGCACCAGCTCACTCCACCTCATCTTTAAGGAAAGGGAGGGAGGATGAGACCACATGCAGCCCTCTTGACTGAGTGGTCCATTTGAAGATATCCTGTTTGCCCTATGATAAAATTACTTTTTCTCTGATATAGGATATCATTTAGGGCCAGCCTCTTGATAAACTGCTTTGTTCCTGCAGTTTCCAAGTTTTCCTTTGCCATGTGGATGATGGAAGAGTGTTTACCAGGGTGGTGATAGACCAGCTTGAACCTGTTTGGAAGTTGGTGATGAATGTGCATCACTTAGATCCATGTGTGAAAATTCCTCTGCCATGTCCTATGAGGGCCAAAATTATATTTTAAGTTTTAATTACTAAGTCATAGTAATCCAGGAGACAAAAATGCCTCTAGTCTGTAAGCCCCTTGCTCTAGGATAGTTTTAGAAATGCTGGAGGCTATTGTTTATGAGAGACAATAAGCCACATGTTTTTACTCCCCTAAAGAAGTTTGTTTGACCCATCTGCACCGGATGTGCCTGATCACATGTGGGTAGAAGGTTCACAAGCAGGGAATATGCCAGGATCTATGCTTGCCCCTGATTGAACTTGATTGGAAAAACTTAAGCTGCTGCAAAGCATGATTTGGGTCATTTTTTTTTTCTGGGGAACCAGAGTAAGCCCTGGCCAGAACTCATCCATCTGGCTAGTATTTAATTAAAACTGGCTTTAAGTTTGGTGTAGTGGGTAGCCATTCCAGCTTGGATCTGGAAGTTCCAACCCCCATTGAGACTCTGGCAACTGTCACGCCTATGAGGTGGGGTGAGGGGAGGCGCCTGGGGACCCGAGAGCTGGATGGGCAAGCACTCTCTCTGTGCGCTCTCTCGGTGCCTGGACGCCGAACGGTGGAGGTTGACTGTGCAGAGCTCCAGAGAACACTGCTGGACTGCGTTACACCTTCCCCAGACCCTGCGACCTACCCATTACTTAATTTGTGAGTTACGCCATTAAATAAATATCCTTTTAACTACGTGGAGTGGCCAAAATAATTTCTCTAATATCTGGCGCTCACGTGGGGCAAACTCCAAAGGCCTGGGCGGCTCCTGCCGTCACCTCCCTAGCTGGCGGGTACCTAAACGCGCCTGCAAAGTTCCATATAACCAGGGAACACCTACACGGTTCCATTCCCGAAAAAGGGAGCAGCTAGTCTGATCTCAATTCAATGCCATCTTCCAAAACTCATAAGACCTTAGATATCTGGATGTTTACAGCAGAAAGAAAGAATCTATTGGTACCAATCTACACATAGTAAAATCTCACTGTCTAACATCTTTCTCTCTATCAATCTAGAAAAGTTGTGGTTCTGATTCAATTATAGCCAGGCTGGCTTTGGAGATGGAATTGGCTCACTCCTTCTCTAAACCCAAACATATTGCTAAAAGAAAAGTTTGAGAGAAGATGGATGTCATGTGACTTCACAACCATCTTGATTAAAGGTGACAATGTGAAATGAGCCTACCATGGAAGCAGACTAGGTCTCCATGATATTTTGGATTAGGATAGATTTTTGTATGATATTTCCTGTCCTGATTTTGAAAGATTTTTTTAAAAGATAGGTAAAAACAACAACAACAATGCTTATTTACTAAGATATTAACCTGCACTTCTAAGTTTTTATATGCAAGACTACACACTGTGCTGGAAGCCACACTTTGTAATTTAACAGTCACCCAGGTGGTATTGGTTTTAAGGGGTCATGAGGAACAGCTGAGGCTTGCCAATATGTCACAGGGCTAGAGTTTCTAAGGAATGCTCAGTTGCAATGGAGGACCTTAACAGTTTGGAAATGCTGGTGCCGTGTTATAGTCACCAGAAGCACCAGTCACAATGAAATGGGGAAGGTTGGGATCTAGAAGCCAGATGGTGTATATGCTGCTGAGGGCTGGAACAAAAAGGTGATCCATGCACGGAGAGAACTCAGAGGACTGTGAATGAATCCCAGATATCGAGCTTTGAATTGTTTTCACTGTTGAAGCTTGCTTTTGCCTCATGTAGATTGTGGTTGTGACCTGTTTTCTCCCTCTTGAGGTTAAAAAAAAAACAAGAACAAGGTGCTTTATTTTTGATATTGTAGGAACACAGTTGAGAGATTTTAAACTCTTTAAGAGGAAATTTTGGAGTTTTACAGAATTTAAATTAAAAAACTGGGCATTTCTTAAGGAATAGCTTTTAAAGTATTTAAATTTGTAAGGCTATGGGACATTTTATGTTTATACAAAGGTTTATACTATTAATATTAAACTTAAAGATAAGTAAAAGGTTAAATATTAAGGTCACAGCTACAAGAACCAAATACTAAGTACCAAAACCTGAGATGTTGCTTTTTTAATTTGCAGCAAGACAATGACCTAAGCAGTCTGGCAAAGGGCCTGGAGTAACTTCTCTGCTTATGAGTCTCAACCCTTTTTACAGTGGTATCCTTGGATCACCTGCATGTTGGATGTTTGCATTATGATTCATAACAGCAGCAAAATTGCAGTTGTGAAATATCAATAGGAATGATTTTATTGTTGGGGTACCACAACATGGGGAACTGTACGGAAGTGTCAAAGCATTGGGAAAGTTGAGAATCACTGGCTCAGAGAATGTCTGTCCTTACCTAAGGTCTATTCATGCTTACAAATGTGTGCCTAATCTCGTTTTTGCTAATTTTGTTAAGCTTAAACTATTTTTTTTTTTTTTGGTTTTTCGAGACAGGGCTTCTCTGTGTAGCTTTGCGCCTTTCCTGGAACTCACTTGGTAGCCCAGGCTGGCCTCGAACTCACAAAGATCCGCCTGCCTCTGCCTCCCGAGTGCTGGGATTAAAGGCGTGTGCCACCACCGCCCGGCTTAAGCTTAAACTATTTTGATAAACCAAGTCATATAAGAAACTGTTATATTCTGTAATGGTGTACTATGAAAGGATCAGGAAATTTCCCAGTCTCTCTGTGGACTGTTTCTATGAGTTAAAATTTCTATTTTGATACTAAAAGGAGCTTCAATTCAGAAATTGTTATTTTTAAGGCTCAAACTTAATAGAGATAAAGCTTCCCAAGGCGAGACATTTAAACAAAAGTCCCCATGCCCCCCAGGGGCTTGAAAAAAGTTCCCATTTGCTAAAAGGGAACTCATTATTTTTATCTCTGGCAAAAATAACTTGTGGCCCTTCTATTAACATATGACTGTGATGCCTATTAACTTGTGGGAATGCAATGCTCTAGACTCCCTCAGTCCTGGCTCAGAAGCCCTACCCCAGCAAGTCCTTATCTTATAAAAACTTATAAACTGTTAAAGATGATTAACACATGCAAGTTAATAATCCACTCACAAAGGATCAAATTCCTTAATATGTCCAGACCTATAATTGTAGGCATGATAAGCACTAATGTAATTAATTATAGGAAAAAGCTTTATTTAGCCTTTATGGATTTTCAAGGTTAAGTCTAGGTTTCTTTTTTTTTTCAAGACTGGGTTTCTTTAGCTTAGAAATATTTAATAGATAATGGTCCTCAAACTTGTCAGAGATCTCATGAATATGGCATTTAAAATGTTTAATGGAAAATACTTATTATGACAGAGACCCCCAGCCCCTAGGAGTGACCACAAGGTCTCCAAAGAAGATGACAGGGCACCACGACTATACCACTTGGATTGTGGTAATGCTAACCACTGGGCAAGATTGCCCCATGCCACACCAGCTGCAGAAATCCAGCCCAAACTGTGGACAGGCAGGGCACTGAAGAGTTGATTGCCCCACTTTGCCTAGATAAAGTAAGTTCAGTTTCACAGTTTTCCTCCTCCACAGGAAAGCCTCTCATCTTTCTGGCCAATGTGGCTGAAGACTGATGCTGTCCTGGTACTTCTGCCCCAATGCCCTGGAGACCACAGGAGCCTGGGATGACAGTCTGTGTAATGGACTAGTTGCTGTCATTTTAATTGATACATGGGTCTTTAAGATTAGACTTCCTGCTATAATTATCCCTCAGAGATCTCTGATGATATTGAAAGCTAGGCTAACTACAGCTTTGTCAGCGCAGCAGCAGCAGCAGCAGCAGCAGCAGCAGCAGGCAACCAGGTTCTTCTCCAAGGCTGTATCCAGCTTGTTAGTTCATTTCATATGTAAAAATTTGGCCTTGCTTTTTCCAGAGCTGCTAGGTTTCCTTCTGAGCAAAGTCAGACAGGTTTGCCTTGCTAATGGGCTTCCTATTACAAGTAAACAGGTTTCAGATACAACTTTCCACTAAAGGAACATGATTTGCAATGACTGTTGTCAGGTATAACTCCTTGTGTCTCTGGTAAATCATTAGATGGAAAGAAAAAATGTTAAATTCTATGCAAGTTTTGAGAGTCTAAGAAAGTGTACTAAGGTATATAAAGGTCTGAGGATGTGAAAGCTTAAATAAGTTCTGTGGGTCTCAAAGTGATTTAAGATGCAAATGCAAGTTGTAAAGGTGTAAATAAGTGATTTCAAGCATGTCAGAATGGGAAATGTTTCCAATTTCTTTGCCCTTGTATGATATTGTTACATTGAGATTTCAAAATTTCAGAGTTTTAACCTTGATCAGTGAAGTTCTGATAAGCTGGTAGAACAAGGACTACTTACTGTTTAGTCACAAGCTCAAGATTTTAAGTATTATTTTGTTGTCTTCTAAGTGTAGACTTGAAGGTGCTTCTCATTGGGCTAAAGATATCTTTGTCCAATATAGCTCTCTCAACAGAGGAAAAATATTCATGCTTTTAAACTCAAATCTCTAGCCTTTGCTAGGACTCAAAGGTGTGAGTCTACTCCAATTGTTTTACAGATATCTATTACCTAATTTTTCTATAATTTGGATTTCTATACAGGCTTGTAATTCTAATATACCTAGAATTTTACATATTTTTTGTAAAAAAAACATGCAAGCTTTAGAGAATATAGGGAGTCATAAGACTTGGAGCCACCTTTCACAGGTCAAAAGAACTGCAGATAAGTACAGCCTGAGTTTCCTCACCTGTCTATTCCTGTAGATCGTATCTCTGTCTCTGTCTCTCTGTCTCTCTCTGTGCGTCTGTCTGTTTCTCTCTCTCGATATTAGGACTCCTCTCCTCTCCTATCTGTTTGAACTGTGGGTGTGAAAGTTCCAAATGTAAGATTTTGCTTTAAATTCCTAAATTTTAACTTCTGTCCCTAGTCCACATCTGTCTCTGCAGATTTCCCCTTGGCTGGCTGACAGCATCCAAGCATCAGGTGCTTATTACAACCTTCTCCAAATGACTGCAAGCCCTGGACTTACTGAAAGCTGATGTGGACCAGCTCACTTGATATGAATGTGCTATGTCTCTTCAGCTGGGTCCTTGCATTTGACTAACATTCCAGCTCTCCTGAGCCCTGATAATACTGTCCTAGTTTCAGCAGGAAGTAGTTACAGAAGAGAGTAAGTACATCACCCCTTTCCCCAAGCAGGGTGGAATGTTAGATAAAAAAGAAACTCCCTGGTATAGGGGACAAAATAGCTACTATTGTGTCTATTGGCATACCAGGAAAGGTACCTGTTAAAACCAAACAGACCCAGTTCTGTCAACAGGTAGAGTCATTAGCTGAAATATTTCTACAATATTATAGGGCTCTCAACCTACTCAATATAAAACAGAGATGTTATTATACAGCTTTAATTATTATTTCTATACAAACCACTCAGGAATCATTATAAATATCTGGTGTACAAAAAAAAATCATTGTAAAAGGGGGGATCTGAGATGAAGTAAATATCTGGTCCCCATTCTCCTTTCCAGGTTCCTTCTAGATAGTAACTCTGATGTCAGCTAGTACAGGGCCTTTTAAAAATACTTTCTGCCTCTATTAATTCCTGTTGGCTCTTGCACCATTGATGCCTTAACTAAATGATAATTCGTGCCTGGGTACCATTATGCTGATGGTTTTTAGATCCCAATATAAACAGGTACCCATCAGAGTCAAGGATCTGACTCTGGATATAATTCAAGGGGAGAAATGTGAGAGCCAAAGTTACATTTTAGGTTTTAATTGCTATGCCATAGAGATCCATGAAACAAAAATGCCTCTGATCTGTAAGCCCCTTGCCCTAGGATGGATAGTTCCAGAAGTGCTAGAGGTATTGTTTATGGGAGACAACAAGCCACATGTTTTTACTCCCCTAAACAAGTTTGTGCTTGATTGCATGAGCGTGGAAGTTTCACAGGCAGGAAATATGTCAGGATGTATGCTTGCCTCTGATTGGACCTGACTGGAAATATTTAAGCTGCTACACACCATGACTTGGTGCACCAGAGACAGACATGGCCAGAACTCATCTACCTGGCCAGTATTTAATTAAAGCTTGCTTCAAGTTTGGCTTTAAACTGTGGAAGCTGTCTTTTTCTCCATCAGTGGGATTAACAGTCCTCACCTTTTCAGGTAGAGAATGGTACTACCACAAGATGCTAGAAGTAAACAAACAAACAAACAACAAGAAAAACCAAAAGCAAGTCTAGGAGAGAAGGTTATGGCTTATCAATCTGAGCTTTGGCATATTTTTCAGTTTCTTTGTTTTGTCCTATTCTGGTTTGTTTTATTATTATTCATTATCATTATTGATATTTATTTAGATACTTGTTTGTATTTTAATGAGAAAGAAAGGGTGTGGATTTGGGTTGGTGGGGAATTGTAGAGGAACTAGGAGGAGTTGGGGCAAGGGGAATTAGAATAGATAGTATGAAATCAAAAATCAATTTTCTTCTTTCATTAAAAATTTTTTTTATTCATTTTACATACCAATCAAAGATCTCCCTCTTCCCATCCCTCCAGCTTCCCCCTCCCACTCCCTCCTACAAGAAGGTAAGGCCTCCCATGGGGAGGTACATTTGACAGAGACAGGTCCAAGCACCTCCCCCTGCCTCAAGGATGTGTGAGGTGTCCCATCATAGGTAGTGGGCTCTAAAATGTCAGCTCATGCACCAGGGATGGATTCTGATCCAACTGCCAGGGGCCCCTTAAGCAGATCATGCTATACAACTGTCTCACTTATGCAGAGGGCCTAGTCCAGTCCTTTGGAGTCTCCACAGCTGTTGGTCTAAATTTTATGAGTTCCCACTAGTTTGGTTTGGTTGTCTGTATAGTTTTCTCCATCATGATCTTGATGCCCCTTGCTCATAGAATCCCTCTTCTCTCTCTTTGACTGGACTCCTGGAGCTCAGCCTAGTGCTTGGCTGTGGATCTCTGCATCTGCTCCCATCAGTTATTGGAGAAATGCTCTATGATGACAGTTGGGGTATTCACTGATCTGATTACTAGGGTAAGCCAGTTCAGGCACCCTCTCCACTATTTCTAGTAGCCTAAGCTGGGGTCATCCTTGTGTATTCCTGGCAACTTCCCTAGCACCAAGTTTCTCCCTATCCCCATGATGTCTCCCTCCATCACGGTATCTCTCTCATTGCTCTCCCACTCCATCCCTGTTCCAGCTTGACCATCCCATTCCCTTATGTTCTTAACCCCACCCCCTAACCTCTGTTGCCCTCCCTATTCCTAGTTTACTGTTGAAGGTGTCATCTATTTCCCCTTCACTGGGCGATCTATATGTCCTTCTTAGGGTCCTTATTAGCTAGCTTCTCTGGAGCTGTGGGTTGTAGTCTGTTTATCCTTTGCCTACATCTAGTATCCACTTATGAGTGAGTACATACCATGTTTGTCCTTCTGAGTTTGAGTTACCTCACTCAGGATGATATTTTCTAGTTCCATCCATTTGCTTGCAAATTTCATGATGTCATTATTTTTCTCTGCTGAGTAGTACTCCATTGTGTATATGTACCACATTTTCTTAATCCATTCTTTGGTTAAGGTGCATCTAAGTTGTTCTGGCTATTATGGATAATGCTGCTACGAACATAGGTGAGCATCAATCAGTCCTTGTGGTATGACTGATGATTCCTTGGGTATATGCCTAAGAGTGGTATAGCTGGGTCTTGAGGAAGATTGATTCCCAATTTTCTGAGTTGGCTGAAGCATTGCAGGTGCTGATTCACCGCTACTGTGGCCTGCGCAACAAGAAATTGCAGCTGCGGCGCGCGGGCTTCTCCGATGAGGCCGATGAGAAAGTGAAGTGGTTCAAGGTGAAGCACGCAGAGCTGACCGACCTCGCTCAGCGCCTTGAAGACAGGGCCCGCAAGCTGCAGGAGACCAACCTTCGGGCGGTGAGCGCTCCTGTACCTGGTGAGAGCCTCGAGGACCTGGGTCAAGTGTTTGCCCCACATCGCGCTCAGGACCTGTCAGAACAGGCTGGCATGCTGCAAGCCAAGGACCTGCAGATCGAAGCACTGAGGCGGGAGTGCCACCTGCTGCTGGCGCTCATTGCCGCGGACCTCGGCAGCTTCTCGCTTCCTGGAGAGGGCGCCACCTGCGCACAATGGTGCAACATCAATGACTTGGACCAGCTGCAGCGTGAGTCTCAGTGGGAAGTGCTGCATCTGCAAAGACAGTTGACTCTACATCAGAGTAAAGCCGGCGGCGCCCGGGCGGACGCAGGCAGCCTCGGCTCACCCTCCGAGACAGCACGACACCAGGTGCAGGCTCTGGAGCAGCAGCTGGGTGCACAGCGGCGGGAATGCGAGAAGCTGAGCGCCCAGGCAGCCGCCGCAGAGCGGCGCTACGAGGAGGAGACAGAGGCACAAGTGCAGGCTGCGCTGCACAAGGGCGCCAGGCTGTCAGAGGAGAACATGAGGCTGCAGGCTCTGGCCACCTGGGTGAAGAAGATGGCACAGGAGAACAGCAGTGTTCCCCGGCAGCAAAGCCACGCGAGGCTGAGGACACCAGTGAGGAACGGTGTAGTGGGCCACAGAGATCTCAGACCCCATGTTTCAAGAAGGGCTGGGGCTCTAAGGAGACACTGTAAGAAATACAGAGCTGGCAATGTGAGGCCAACTGAGACGTGAAGAAAATGCCTTGCTATCCATCATTCGACTGACTCAAACTGTTCTTGGAGGAGGACATTTGACTCAGAGGCTGTCAGTTTGTTTCAAACAATATAACTCTTGAACCCGGACCCCATCCCTGGGCACCAGCCACTCCGGGAAGACCTGCCCAACTTGGCCACAGGCTCTAGCCACCGGGCGGGTCCTCTTCTAGCCCCACCAGGAGGGATCCCCTTCTCCAAGCCCCCCGGCAGCCCCTGCAATCTCCGCGCCCTGCCCCCACGCCCATCTGCCCGAGACCCCAGCCACTTCCTGAGACTTAGAGACCGGCCCCCAGCTCCCATCCTGCCCCCGACTTCCCTTCTGGACCAGAGAGAGTTGGACAAGAGAACTCCCTTTTGGACGAGAGAGAGAGAGACTTCCTGAATCTGTCAGCTCTTTCTGAAACAAGTACACTGATAAGACCAAGAAGGAACCACGAGGAGATGGGCAGACGTCAAGGCAGAAGTACATACAACAAAATGAAGAGCAATACAGCATCACCAGAACCTAGCCCCCCTCCAACATCTAGACCTGAACACCAAAAATTGGAAGAAGCAGAAGAAAGTAGCCTTATGAGTAACTTCATGAAGAAGGTAGAGGCTTGTGTAGAGGAAAAGACAAGAAAATTGGAAGAACGCTGTAAACAACTAGAGGAAAGGGCAAACAAATTAGAAGAAAACAATAAAGCTCTCCAAGAAAACAATAAAGCCCTCCAAAAAACAATAAAGCCCTCCAAGAAAACAATAAATTCCTGGAAGAAAACAATAAAGTCCTGCAAGAAAACAATAAAGCACTGAAAGAAAATCATGAAAAAGTAATGAAACAAACAAAGAAAACAGTCCAAGAACTGAAAAGGGAAATTGAAAAAATAAAGAAGACACAAACAGAGGGAATGCTGGAAATAGAAAACCTGAGTAAAAGATCGGGAACTTCAGATGCAAGTATAATCAACAGAATGCAAGAGATGGAAGAGAGGATTTCTGGCATTGAAGACACAGTAGAAGAAATAGTTTCATCAGTCGAAGGAAACACTAAAGCCAACAAAGTCATGAACCAAAATGTCCAAGAAATTTGGGACACCATGAAAAGACCAAACCTACGAATTATAGGGATAGAAGAAGGTGAAGAATACCAACTCAAAGGCACAGAAAATATATTCAACAAAATTATAGAAGAAAACTTTCCCAACTTAAAGAAGGAAATGCCTATGAAGATACAAGAAGCCTATAGAACACCAAACAGACTAGACCCCCAAAAAAAGTCCCCTCGACACATAATAATTAAACAACTAAATGTACAGAATAAAGAAAGAATATTAAGAGCAGCCAAGGAAAAAGGCCAAGTGACCTATAAAGGTAAACCCATCAGAATAACACCCGACTTCTCAATGGAGACTTTGAAAGCCAGAAGGACCTGGACAGATGTAGTGCAGACACTAAGAGACCATGGATGTCAGCCCAGACTAATATACCCAGCAAAACTTTCAATCATCATAGACGGAAGGAACAAGACATTCGAAGACAAAGCCAGATTTAAACAATACCTATCCACAAACCCAGCCCTACAGAAAGCACTAGAAGGAAAATTCCAACCGAGGGAAGTCAGATACACACTGGAAAACACAGGCAATAGATAAAGCCACAACAGTAAACCCCAAAGAAGAGAAGTACACACACACTACCACCAAAAATAACAGGGATGAAGAATCACTGGTCATTAATATCCCTTAATATCAACGGACTTAATTCACCTATAAAAAGACATAGACTTACAGAATGGATACGAAAGCAGGACCCATCTTTCTGCTGCATACAAGAAACACATCTCAAATTCAAAGACAGACACTACCTAAGAATAAAAGGCTGGGAAAAGACTTTTCAATCAAATGGTCTTAAGAAACAAGCAGGGGTAGCCATCCTGATATCCAACAAAATAGACTTCAAACTAAAATCAATCAAAAGAGATCAAGAAGGACATTACATCCTCGTCACAGGAAAGATCGACCAAGATGAAGTTTTAATTCTGAACATATATGCCCCAAACACAAGGGCACCCACATATGTAAAAGAAACATTACTAAAGCTTAAACCACATATAAAACCCCACACATTAATAGTGGGAGATCTCAACACCCCACTTTCACCACTGGACAGATCTCCCAAATCGAAACTTAACAGAGAAATAAAGGACTTAACTGATGTCATGACCCAATTGGACCTAATAGATATCTACAGAACATTCCAACCTAACAAGAAAGAATATACTTTCTTCTCAGCACCCCATGGAACTTTCTCTAAAATCGACCACATACTTGGCCACAAAGCAAATCTCAACAGATACAAAACATTCAGAATAACCTCCTGTGTTCTATCAGACCACCATGGTTTAAAGCTAGATTTCAACAACAACAAAAACTACAGAAAACTTACAATCTCATTGAAACTGAATAATGCTCAACTGAATCACCAATGGGTTAAGGAAGAAATAAGAAAGAAATTAAAGACTTCCTAGAGATCAATGAAAATGAAGACACCACATACCCAAACTTATGGGACACTATGAAAGCAGTGCTAAGAGGGAAATTCATAGCACTAAATGCCCACATAAAGAAGTTGGAGAAATCCCACACTAGTGAATTAACAGCACATCTGAAAGCTCTAGAACAAGAAGAAGCAAAGTCTCCCAGGAAGAATAGACGCCAGGAAATTATCAAAGTGAGAGGCGAAATTAATAAATTAGAAACTAAGAGAATAATACAAAAAATTAATGAAACAAAGAGTTGGTTCTTTGAGAAAATCAACAAGATAGACAAGCCCTTATCCAAACTAACCAAAAGACAGAGAGAGAGAATCCAAATCAACAAAATCAGAAATGAAAAGGGGGACATAACAACAGACATTGAGGAAATCCAGAGAATTATAAGGTCATATTTCAAAAACCTCTACTCCACAAAACTGGAAAACCTAAAAGAAATGGACATTTTCTGGATAGGTACCACATACCTAAGTTAAATCAAGACCAGATAAACTATTTAAATAGTCCAATAACCCCTAAGGAAATAGAAACAGTCATTAAAAGTCTCCCAACCAAAAAAAAAAAAAAACCCAGGACCAGATGGTTTCAGTGCAGAATTCTACCAGATCTTCAAAGAAGAGTTAATACCAATACTCTCTAAATTGTTCCACATAATAGAAACAGAAGGAACATTACCAAACTCCTTCTATGAGGCTACAATTACCCTGATTCCTAAACCAAACAAGGATGCAACAAAGAAAGAGAACTACAGACCGATCTCCCTCATGAACATTGATGCAAAAATACTCAATAAAATACTGGCAAACAGACTCCAAGAACACATCAGAACAATTATCCACCATGATCAAGTAGGCTTCATCCCAGGGATGCAAGGGTGGTTCAACATACGAAAGTCCATCAATGTAATACACCATATAAACAAACTCAAAGAAAAAAACCACATGATCATCTCACTAGATGCAGAAAAGGCATTTGACAAAATCCAACACCCCTTCATGATAAAAGTCTTGGAGCGATCAGGAATACGGGGAACATACCTAAACATAATAAAGGCAATATATAGCAAACCAACAGCCAACATCAAATTAAATGGAGAGAAACTCAAAGCA
Source organism: Peromyscus leucopus (assembly GCF_004664715.2). Lineage (NCBI taxonomy): Eukaryota > Metazoa > Chordata > Mammalia > Rodentia > Cricetidae > Peromyscus > Peromyscus leucopus. The sequence goes on along the minus strand of NC_051073.1, from coordinate 75,376,725 downwards.
ATTCCACTAAAATCAGGAACGAGACAAGGCTGTCCACTCTCCCCATACTTATTCAATATAGTACTTGAAGTTCTAGCCAGAGCAATAAGACAACATAAGGAGATTAAGGGGATACAAATTGGAAAGGAAGAAGTCAAGCTTTCCCTATTTGCAGACAACATGATAGTATACTTGAGTGACCCCAAAGATTCCACCCAGGAATTGATAAAGCTTATAAACACCTTCAGCAACATAGCAGGATACAAGATCAACTCAAAAAAATCAGTAGCCCTCCTATATACAATGGACAAAGAAGCTGAGAAGGCAATTAGAGATACATCACCCTTTACAATAGCCAAAAATGACATAAAATACCTTGGGGTAACACTAACCAAGCAAGTGAAGGACCTATATGACAAGAACTTTAAGTCCCTGAAAAAAGAAATTGAAGAAGATGTCAGAAAATGGAAAGATCTCCCATGCTCATGGATAGGCAGGGTTAACATAGTAAAAATGGCAATCTTACCAAAAGCAATTTACAGATTCAATGCAATCCCCATCAAAATACCAACACAATTCTTCACAGACCTGGAAAGAACAATACTCAACTTCATATGGAAAAACAAAAAAACTCAGGATAGCTAAAAGAAACCTGTACAATAAAACAACTTCTGGAGGCATCACAATCCCTGACTTCAAGCTCTACTATAGAGCTACAGTAATAAAAACAGCCTGGTATTGGCATAAAAACCGACATGTGGACCAATGGAATCGAATTGAAGACCCTGACATTAACCCACACACCTATGGACATATAATTTTTGACAAAGAAGCCAAAAGTGTACAATGGAAAAAAGAAAGCATCTTCAACAAATGGTGCTGGCATAACTGGATATCAGTGTGTAGAAGGCTGCAAATAGATCCATATCTGTCACCGTGCACAAAACTTAACTCCAAGTGGATCAAAGACCTCAGCATAAATCCAGCTACTCTGAACCTGCTAGAGGAGAAAATAGGAAATAGTCTTGAACGCATTGGCATAGGAGATCACTTCCTAAATATAACACCAGTAGCGCAGACACTGAGACAATCAATCAATCAATGGGACCTCTTGAAACTGAGAAGCTTTTGTAGAGCAAAGGATACAGTCAACAAGGCAAAGTGACAGCCTACACAATGGGAAAAGATCTTCACCAACCCCACATCTGACAGAGGACTGATATCCAGAATATATAAGGAACTCAAGAAATTAGACATCAAAAGGACCAACAGTCCAATTGAGAAATGGGCTTTAGAACTAAACAGAGAATTCTCAACAGAGGAAACCCAAATGGCTGAAAGACATTTAAGGAATTGCTCAACATACCTAATCATCAGGGAAATGCAAATCAAGACAACTCTGAGATACCATCTAACGCCTGTCAGAGTGGCTAAGATCAAAAACACTGAAGACACTTTATGCTGGAGAGGATGTGGAACTAGGGGAACTCTCCTCCACTGCTGGTGGGAATGCAAGCTTGTACAACCACTTTGGAAATCAATATGGCACTTTCTTAGAAAATTGGGAATCAATCTCCCCCAAGATCCAGCTATACCACTCCTGGGCATATACCCAAGAAATGCTCAATCATACCACAAGAGCACTTGCTCAGCTATGTTCATATCAGCATTGTTTGTAATAGCCAAAACCTGGAAACAACCTAGATGCCCTTCAACTGAAGAATGGATAAATAAATTGTGGCACATATACACAATGGAATACTACTCAGCAGAGAAAAACAATGACATCATGAGGTTTGCAGGCAAATGGATGGATCTAGAAAAAAATCATCCCGAGTGAGGTAACCCAGACTCAGAAAGACAAATATGGTATGTACTCACTCATAGGAAGATGCTACATGTGGAACAAGGATGACTCACATCACCAGTGAGGCTACCTTGAAAACGGGACCCCAAAAAAAGACACGGAGAAATGGACGAGATCTACATGAACAGCCTGGTCATGAGTGGGAACAATGAAGGGCGACGGTCGAGGGAAAGAGAGTGGGAGATCCTAGCTGGATCAAGAAAAGAGAGGGAGAACAAGGAATAGGAGACCATGGTAAATGAAGACCACATGAGAAGGGGAGGAAGCAGAGAGCTAGGGAGGCCCACGGAGATCCACAAAGATACCCCCGCAAAAGACTGCTGGCAATGGTGGAGAGATGGCAGGAACTGACCTACTCTGGTGATGGGATGGCCAGACACCCTGATAGTTGTGCCATAAACCCCATCCAAGGACTGAGGAATCTGAATGCAGACATCCACAGCTTGGCCCCTGGTGGAGCACTGGGAGTCTAATTAGTGAGAAAGAAGAGGGTTTATATGAGTGAGAATTGTTGAAGCCAAGGTTGGATAAAGCACCGGGACAAATAACCAAATGAATGGAAGCACAGGATCTATGAACCAAAGGCTGAGGGCCCCCAACTGGATCAGGCCCCCTGAATGTGTGAGACAGTCATTTGGCTTGATCTGTTTGGGAGGCAGCTGTGCATTGGTGCCAGGTCCTGGGCTCGTTGCATGAGTTGGCTGTTTGAATCCTGGGACTTATGCAGGGACACTTGGCTCGGTCTAGGAGGGGGGAATGGACCTGCCTGGACTGAGTCTACCAGGTCGATCCTGGTCCTCGGGGGAGACCTTGATCTGGAGGAGGTGGGAATGGGGGGTGGGCTGGGGGAGGGGTGGGCGAGAGGGGGAGAACAGGGGAATCTGTGGCTATTATGTTGAACTGAATGGTGTTGTAAAATAATAATAAAAAAAAGGAATTGAAAAAAAATAAATAAAAAAAGGAAAAAAAAACAATATAACTCTTTTTTGTTTGTTGTTGTTGTTTATGAAAAAGGCTTGCTATGTATATTGGCTGGCCTTGAACTCATAGAGACCCACCAGTCTCTGCCTCCCAAGTGCCAGGATTAAAGATGTGGGTTATGATGTCCATCTTGAAATAATATAACTCTATAAATAATTCTCCTCAGGCCAGTGAGATGGCTCAGCTAGGAAAGGTGTTTGCCAGAAAGCCTGATGGCCCGAGTCTGATTACTGGAACCCACATGGTAGAAGAAGAGAACCAACTGCCACAAGCTGTCCTCTTACTGTCCCACAAGAACAGCATGACATGAATGAGAATGCATATACACACACACACATACACACACACATACACACATACACACACATACATACATACACATACACACACACATACACACACACATACACACACACATACACACATACACACACATACATACACACATACATACACACACATACACACACACACATGCACACACACACATGCACACACATGCACACACACACACACATGCACACACACATACACACACACATACACACCACCACCACCACCAACAATAACATCACATAAAAAAGTACATTTAAAAAATTAAAAATTATATAGAGGTGTCTGTAGGGAAAAGGGGCTGGCTAGAGAAACCCACCCTGACCCTGGAGCCCAGAATTAGGGAAGGGTGGCTCAGATAAGGCCTGTGAAAGAAATACAGTTTAGCTCAGATCAGAGCCATCTCTGCCCCTGTCCAACTGACTTGTGAAATCAACCAATCACAGAGCAGGACAGCAGAATCCTGGCCCTGGGGCCCAGACCAGGGAAAGAAACACAGCCTGTGTCTGGGACCTGAGCCAGAGAAGTGAACACTTTCTCCCCAAACCCAGAACCCAGGAAATATGCCCTGACTTTGAAACTAGTACCTAGAATCAGAGTCAGTGAAAGAAATGTGCCCTGGCCTTAGAGGCAGTGTCAAAAAGCCAAGAAAGGCCAGTGAAAGAAACACAGTTTGGCCCTGAAATCAGGGCCATCTCTGCCCCTTGCTCACAAAACTGGCCAATCCCTGGGCAGAAATAAACTAACCAATCACAGTTGACTCTGCCCCCTAGACATCTTAAATAAACCGACCTGCCCAGTGAGTTGTGAGCTGTTCTCTCCACCCTAGTAGAGGCACCTACTCTCCTGGACTACTCCTTCCCAAGTAAACCTCTTTCTCAAAAGAGTATTGGGTGAAGACCTTCATTGACAGTTGAACAGAAGAACCTTGCTGGGACGTCCCATAGTGGACTGAGTGAGAAAGAGCTGGTAACATTGAGCCAGAGATTGTGGCTCTCCAGGAGAGGAGCAGGATTGCTGTGTCCTGCAGGGAAACCATCCCCCATCACACTAGGTATAGCCTGATCTTCCCGAAGAGTCAGGATACCCTTCCTTGCTGAAGCAGTTCCAGGCCTGACTCTCCCGAGAAGTCAGAAAACCTTTCCAAGGTTGGGCTGTTTCTTTGCAGTCGCAGCCATCAGAGCTGTGCTAAACAGCTCCAGCTGTCTGAGACATGTTCAGGGCAGATTTCTTGTTCTAAGTAGCTCGAGGTGTCCGGGATACCTCGCCCTCTAGGGCTGAACTGTCCTGGGACACCAAACCCAGAGTTTTTGCAGTTTACTTACAGTGTCAGTCTTGGTGTGGTGAAAAGGAGACAAAGTGGGCGGGAGAGGCAAGAATATTCAAAATTTTCATTTTGTTTTTGAAAACAGTTTTGGTGTACATCTGTGGTTGTCCTCAGGGATTATGAGTGCTTACTACTCTTGCATACCAGCTATCAGCACCACATGGTGACTAAAAACCACCTGTAGCTTAAATTTCAGGGCATCTGATGCTCTCTTCTGACCTCAAAGAGCATCAGGCATGCATTCATGTGGTGCACATAGACTCAGGCACATACACATCAATGAACAAAACAATAGAACATCTTATTTTTTTCTATTTTGTTTTTTTGTTTGTTTTCTGAGACAAGGTTTCTCTGTGTAGCCCTGGCTGTCCTGGAACTCACTCTGTAGACCAGGCTGGCCTTGAACTCACAGAGACTCACCTGCCTCTGCTTCCAGAGTCCTGAGATTAAAGGTGTGCACCACCACTGCCCAGCTTAACATCTTAAATTTTTTAAAGTGCTGGGGAATGAAGCTGTATCTCAATAGTAAAGTGCTTGCTTAGCATGCACGGGGCCCTGAGCTCAATCTCTGGTACTAACACACACACACACACACACACACACACACACTACACACACACAAACAAACACACATACAAACACACACACATACAAACACACACACAGACACACACATACAAACACACACACATACAAACACACACACACACAAACACACACAGACACACACATACAAACACACACACACATACAAACACACAGACACACACATACAAACACACACACACATACAAACACACACATAGACACACACATACAAACACACACAGACACACACATACAAACACACACAGACACACACATACAAACACACAGACACACAGAGGCTGAGTACATGCATCTCAGTGGTATAACATTTGTCTAGCATGCTTGAGGTTCTGGGTGCAATCAGGCCTCAGTCATTGCCACCTTTCTAATTCAAAAAGGCTCAGATATAAGATGTGGTGGTCAACTCCTGCAATCCCGGCACTCAAGAGGTGGAGGCAGGCAGATCTCTGTGAGTTGGAGGCCAGTCTGGTCTACCTAGTGAGTTCCAGGACAGCCAGGGCTATGTAGAGAGTCCATGTTTCAAAACCAACAGACAAAAAAACAAAATAATAACATAGGAACAAACAAAAGTCCTCAGATATATGCCCAAGACAGGACACAGGCTGAAAAAAGACTTAAGGCTTTGAGCTTCCATCACTGTGCTGGTTAATCTAAAAATTCAGTGCAGGGGTTGCAGAGATGTCTTAGTGGTTAAAAGCACTGGCTGCTCTTCCAGAGGGCCACAGTTCAATTCCCCACCCCCCACGTCCACCCACAACTATCTCTAACTCCAGTTTAGGGGTTTCAACACCCTCACACAGACATGTAGGCAAAACACCACTGCACATAAAATAAAAATAAATCATTAAAATAACTTTAAAAATTCAGTGCAAATAGCAAGTGAGGCTGAGACAGAATTGTAAATGGCCTGGCTAAAATGCTGGGGGGGGGGAAGTCCTCACAAGTGACCCTGAGATGGAACAATTATATAGATTTGTAAATGGCCTGCCTAAAACACTGGGGGGGGGTCCTCACAAGTGACCCTGAGATGGAGCAATTAGACAGAGTTGTAAATGGCCTGGCTAAAATACTGGGGGGGTCCTCACAACTGACCCTGAGATGGAGCAATTAGAGAGAGGATACTCATGGACTTTGGGGGTAGAATTTTGCGAGTTGAATCTCCACTTAGCTACTTCCCAGCTGTGTGGCATGGAAAGTTCATCTCTGAGCATCCTTACTGGATGACGGTAAAGGTGAATCAAGAAGCCAGTGGTGCCAGGGTGGCTCCACAGATGGCTTAGTGGTTAAGATCACTGGCTGCTTGTATCTGGAAGCTTTCCTGTGTCTTGCCCATCTCACAGCGGCTTGGACAAGTAAGCACACAGAGTCTTATATTACTTACAGACTGTATGGCCTGATGGCTCAGGGTTCTCACTAGCTATCTCCAATAACTTAACCCATTTCTACTAATCTACAAGTTGCCATGTGGCCGTGGCTTACTAGTACTTTCACATTTTGCTTTTCCTGGCTGTGGCTGGCATCTCTTCTCTGCCTCTCCTTTCTCCTTTCCCAATCTCTCTTAGATCTTCCTGCCTGGCTGCATCCTGCCCTGCCATAGGCCAATGCAGCTTTATTTACCAACCAATCAGAACAACACATATTCACAGCACTTGTCTGAGCGGCTGCAGGAGATGAGTCTCTATGCTGCTACTGGCATGAGACTATGAGACTAGGAAACCTAGAGTAGCTCCATTTCTGTGCATTCAGAATCTTTAAGCTTTCTTAGGTCTATGTGGATCAATGCCTCACGTTGGCTGCAAAATTAGTTATAAGTTTTCCTGTGTCCTGCCTAGTCCTGCAACCACTCAGACCCAAGTAAACACACTGAGGATTATATTAATTAGGAACTGGATGGCCTATGGCTCAAACTTCTTGCTAGCTCTTATAACTTAAATTAACCCATATCTATTCATCTATATTTTGCCACATGTTCTGTGACTTTACTGGTCTGCTGGCATTTTGCTCCTTGGGAGGCAATCTGGCACCTCTCTCTCCTCTTCTTTCTTCTTCCTGTCTATCAGCTTGCATTTCCTGCCTGCCTCTAAGCTGCCTTGTCATAGGCCAATACAGCTTTATTAAGTAATCAGGGCAACACATATTCACAGTGTATAGAAAGACATCCCACAGCAGCTGCTCTTCCAGAGGATCAGGGTTCAATTCCCAACACCCACATATCTGCCCACAACTATCTCTAAATCCAGTTCCAGGGGATTCAACACCCTCACACAGATATGTAGGCAAAACACCACTGCACATAAAATAAAAATAAATAAAATCATAAAAATGCCTTTAAAAATTCAGTGCAAATAGCAAGTGAGGATGAGACAGAATTGTAAATGGCCTGGCTAAAATACTGGGGCGGGGGAGAGTCCTTACAAGTGACCCTGAGATGGAGCAATTAGAGAGAGGATACTCATGGACTTTGGGGGTAGAATTTTGCAAGTTGAATCTCCACTTAGCTACTTCCCAGCTGTGTGGAAAAGTTCATCTCTGAGCATCCTTACTGGATGAAGGTAAAGGTGAATCAAGAAGCCAGTGGTGCCAGGCGGTGCTGGCACAGGCCTTTACAGTACTAGGGACGTAGAGGCAGGCATATCTCTTGAGTTTGAGGCCAGCCTGGTCTACAGAGCTAGTTCTAGGACAGTCAGGACTACACAGAGAAACCCTGTCTCAAAAAAACAAAAACAGGAAGCCAGTGGTGATAGCACCATGCACCTGTAATTCTGACTCTTGAGTGGTAGGAACAAGCGAATGAGAAGTTCGAGGCCATCAAAGGGCTGAGGCTGTAACTCAGTAATAGAATACTTCACTGGTATGCAGGTACAGTTCCCAAGTAACTGGCTTTGAAAGATAGGTGCCTCAGATGACATGAAGCCCAAGCACAGTGACTTCTCATTTGTAAAATGACATAAAAGTTTCAGTTGATGTAGGAAAATGTGGGCAAGCTGGGGTCCTTGGAAGACTAGGCACAGAGATGTTACAGCCACTCTGGGTAACCTCACCTAATTAGGGGATCTGGACTCTACCACAAATTTAAGCATATCTTGTAGTTAAGTTCCCAGTAACCTAATTCAAATACGCTCCCAGGAACCCTATTAGAGCTAGGTGAAGTCTGAGCATAACCCATTTCTACCTACACCTTTGGCTTCTTTCTCTCGGCCCAGGAGCAGCGACCATCCAGGGCCCCCAGTGGGGATCTAGGTTTGAAAGGGATTGCACAGTGTCTGGGAGAGAGTGGAATGGGTCACAAAAGCCATGGAGCAGATGAATTGTGAGCTCAGAAATATGCCCAAGGTTTCCCGGGAAGTTCAGAGACCAGTTTGAAAGGGGTCTCAGGAGTCGTGCCCTGCCTAGGGAGAGGCGGCAGGTTGTAAGAGAGCCCACCACCCCCAAGGCGGAAGGGGCACGCAGAGGGTCCCTAGGGCCGCCGGAAGGGGCGCTGGGCCTTTGGCTAACTGGACTACCAGGCTAGCTCTGGCTTCTTGCCTGGCCTCGGCCACAATGACCAATGATTCACCCACGCTCTTGGGTGGTGGCCGCGCGTCATCCAAGAAGCCAGGCAGCCCCGGCCCAGTGACAGCAGTGCTGGAGGAGCAGAGGCGAGAGCTAGAGAAACTACAGGCAGAGCTGGAGGCCTGGCAAGTGCACAGCTGGGCAGAAGGTAGGGTTTAGTGAACCAGGTGCACCAGCTGTGGGAGTTGGCCTAGTAGGGGCGGCAGAAGCTGGCTGACCATCTGCGTTCAAAGAGGGAGGCATGACGCCTCCGGGAGCTGCAACAGCTGCAGAAGGAGGTGCAGTGCAAGCATGAGGCTGAAATTTGGAAGCTGCTACCCTGGAAAAAGGCAGAGATTTGAAGCAACAGCTACACCAGTAGGGCGACATCCTAGTGCGCCAGACTTGGGAGCTTCAGAGTCAGCTGGCCCAGGAGCTAGTAAACCGTGGTTTCTGTGGCCGCTTGGGGGCATCCTAAGTCTTCGAGGTTAAATGCCACTGTAGCCTGCCAGAAGTGCTGACACTGCAGCACTGGGAGACCGACGGTGAGCAAGCCGTGCACATCTGCCACCTGCAGGAGGCACTGAAAGTGGAGCAAAAACTCTTAAATTTATCCTAGAGCACTTCCACTGGCAGCCCACTTTGCCTGAACCCGCGGATCCCAAGCCCCCCCCCCATTCCTTGAAAGAGCCACCCCCAAAAGTATGCTTGTCGACTTGGATCCCTCGAAAACCTGAGCACTGGCATCCTGGTTAGCTCTCCAAACGACCTGTTGCCCATGCGAGCCAGCTCATACGAATCCTTGGCGAAAGCACATTCCTGCTCACTTGACAGCACACCAAGTAGTCCCCGGGCTTCCGAGTCCGAGATAGGAGCCTCTTTGACCAGCGCCCCCATCTCAGACACCTCCAGTCCCCATCTGCCGCCCCAGCTACCATCAATACATAGAAAACCTAGTGATTTACAAGAAGGCGGCTTTGAGAACAAGCCCGGTCAGGACTACCACGAACTGGTGAGGCAGAACTCGGAGTTGGCTGAGACATTGCAGGTGCTGGTTCGCCACCGCTATGGCCTGTGCAAAGAGAACTTGTAGCTCGGTGCACAGGCTTCTCTGTTGAGAAAGTGAAGTGGCTCAAGGTGAAGCACGCAGAGCTGACCGACCTCACTCAGCGCCTTGAAGACAGGGCCCGCAAGCTGCAGGAGACCAACCTTCGGGCGGTGAGCGCTCCTGTACCTGGTGAGAGCCTCGAGGACCTGGGTCAAGTGTTTGCCCCACATCGCGCTCAGGACCTGTCAGAACAGGCTGGCGTGCTGCAAGCCAAGGACCTGCAGATCGAAGCACTGAGGCGGGAGTGCCACCCGCTGCAGAAGCACATGTCTGCGGACCTTGGCAGCTCCTCGCTTCCTGGAGAGGGCGCCACCTGCGCGCAATGGTGCAACATCAATGACTTGGACCAGCTGCAGCGTGAGTCTCAGTGGGAAGTGCTGCATCTGCAAATACAGTTGACTCTACATCAGAGTAAAGCCGGCGGCGCCCGGGCGGACGCAGGCAGCCTCAGCTCACCCTCCGAGACAGCACGACACCAGGTGCAGGCTCTGGAGCAGCAGCTGGGTGCACAGCGGCGGGAATGCGAGAAGCTGAGCGCCCAGGCAGCCGCCGCAGAGCAGCGCTACGAGGAGACAGAGGCACAACTGCAGGCTGCGCTGCACAAGGGCGCCAGGCTGTCAGAGGAGAACATGAGGCTGCAGGCTCTGGCCACCTGGGTGAAGAAGATGGCAAAGGAGAACAGCAGTGTTCCCCGGCAGCAAAGCCACGCGAGGCTGATGCAGAAACTCGAAGTCAATGGCCTGCTGGCTGAGCAGCTGCTGCAACAAGCGGGATATGCGCAAGACAGGTGGTGGCAGCTGCAGAACTACCAAAATAAAGTCCCGAGTGACCTCCAGGATTCAGGGAAAGAGATACAGGGGTTGCAGTGTCAGCCTGGCCACCCCTCCCCCCGGAGACACTGGAGACCACCCAAGCTTCGGAGTCCCAAGCCAGGAGTAGCAGGAGGTCCAAGTTCAAGCCAAAGTCTGAAGAACATGAATTGTCACTGCCTACCAGGGACATACAACCCCCCGTTTGTCTCTCCCAGCAGGAGAACTCAGTTACCCTTGGGGAACCAGCTGGTGTCCTCCAAGTGTCAGACAACATTCCTACCAGTCAGCCTCTAGACTCAGGCAAACCATCAACCAACAAATAGGCAAGTGAACTCAAAATACTGTTAAAGGAGGAAAGAAATAAAGGAAAGAAAAAAAGAAAGACAAATGGCCAATTATTATTTTATTCTGTGTCCAATATCCCTAGCTATCAGGCAAATGCAAATTAAAACTACTTGGAGGTGATATCTGGCCCTGGTGAGAATGGTCATCATCAAGAGCACTGACAAGCAATGTTGGAGAGGATGTGGAGAGAGGAATCTTATTCACTGCTGGTGGGGATGAAAATTAATACAGACATTGTGGAAATCAGTTGGGGGATTTCTCAGAAAAAAAATAAAAATAAATATGGTGGTATTTTATTTGTACTGAAATGTGATTTTATTTGTATGTTAATAAATAAAGTTGCTTGGGGGTCAGAGCTAATAGCAAGCCATAGCAGAGCTGGGTGTTCGTGGCACACACCTTTAATCCTAGCACTTGGTAGAAGAGCTAGGTAGATCTCTGTGTGGTTAAGGATACAGCCAGCATTGGAGACACATGCCTTTATTCTCAATACCATAGAAGACCTGGAGGGCTGTACCTACAGGCAGTGACGATGCAGTCATGTGTTTGGGTTTACAACCAATGAGAAGGCAGAACAGAAAGACTATATAAAAACAAACACACAGCAAGTAGGTTTCTTTCAGAGAGGTAGGACCACTGCAGAAGGTTTTTGCTCTGAGCTCTGACCTCTTGGCTTTCTTCTTTACATTGGTTCTGTGTTTCTTATTTAATAAGACAGTTGGTAACATCTACAAATAGACTTACCATATGACCATCTATTTTACTCCAGGACATATACATAGAGAACTCCATGACCTACCATAGAGATATATGCACCTGTTTATCAGTCCTTTTTTCATTATGAAAAAGTATTAGGACCAATCTTGTTGTCCATCAACAGATAAATGGATGATTGTGGGAGCCCATAACTGACTCAGTTTCCCAGTTTGAATCTTTATTTTGAGTCAGTGGAGTTCAAGCTTATTTGCTCCAAGGCTATGAGAAAGTCCTGATTAGCCCACAGGAAGGAACACACTATCTAGCTAGATGCAGGATGCTGATGCCAGCCAGAGGTATATAGAGATAGAAAATGAAACTGCCTGCTCTTTGACACAAGAACAGAATAGATAGTGGTTGAATGCCTGTGCTGTGCATTGTTCTACCTGTTCTTCAAAACTATATATTAGCTGGCTATGAAATAAAGTCGGGGCTGTCCAGCATTGACTGGCAGACCTCTTGACTCTTTTTGGTCTTCTTCATTGTCTCTTCAATCTGCACGCCTCTACCCAGCTACCCAGCTGACTGTCGGCAGGCCCAACAAGTGGTGCCCAGCGAGGAGGTGTGTATGGAGGAGTCTGTGACAGACATCACAGAAGAAAAAGGAGTGCACTCGAAAAAAATGGAAGCTGTGGTGAGTTAACTCGAGAGTAAAAGTGATAAGTGTAAATAAAAAAGTAAACCTGGGATAAAAAATTTTGTGAATAAGAGTAAAAAATAAATATGGGTCAAGAAAATAGGAAACAGAGTTTCGTATATTTACTTAAAGATACTTTAAAGGCTAGAGGCACTAGAGTAAAATGTAAGCAATTATGTAAATTTTTAAAATTTGTAAAAAAAATTTTGTCCTTGGTTTCCTAAACAAGGCACTTTGGATCCAGATATTTGGAGATGTATTAGAGTTAAAATACAACAGTATTATGATAAACATGGTCCAAAAATTTCCAATATATATTTTTAGTCTCTGGACACTCATTCAGGACAGTCTAGATCTCCATCCTGACAGAGAGAAGATGTTACCTAAATAAAAAAAAATCTGCTCCACTAGAAAAATCATTTAATAGATGCCTATAAGAAGTCATCTGATGAGGATAATCAATCAGATTCTGATGATAAAACAAAATTAAAAGTAAAGGTTGCAAAATTTTCCTCTCTGGTTCTGACTACAAATGTTAAACAACAGCCAAATAAAAAATTTGAGGAAGAAAAATTGATAAAATTGTAAGCTCCTTTGAATAAAAAGTTAAAAATGCTTCAAGTTTCTACCTTAAAAAGAAGCACTCCTTTTCCTACAATGATAGTGGGTTTAGACCCTCCCAAAGACTCAACTATTAAGGTTAAAAAAACCCTATGATTACAATGGTTCAGAAGCCTCCAGGCTCTTGGCAAGCTTTAACTATTAGTCTGTTACAAGTTAGCTTAAGGCAAACAGCTAACAAAGGAGAGGATATTAATAAATTTAAGAAGTTTCCAGTTATGAAACAACAGGATGTTCAAAAAATGTAGTCAGAGTATCTATACCTATTCCTTTTAAACAACTCAAGGAGTTAAAGTCTGCTTGTTCTCAATATAGCCCAATAGCACCCTTCACTCAAGCCATCTTAAAAGCTATGGTGATTAAAGCCTTGCCTCCAAAAGATTGAAAACAATTAGCTAAAGCTTGTTTATCTGGAGATTACTTATTATAAAAAATTTCTTAAACAATGTAAAAGTACAGCTAATGTTAACAGAGCTCAACAGATTCCTATTACTTTTGAGATGTTAACTGATAAAGATGATTATAGAGATATGGATAATCAGTTAAATTTTAATATGGCAATGTATGCTCGTTAGCTCTACAACAACAACAAAAATGCTTAAAATAAATTGCCTGGCACTAAAAAACAGAGGGTTTTTTCAAAAATAAGACAGGGACCTAATGAATTGTTCAAGATTTTGTTTCCAGACTAATGACAGCAACAGAAAGGATATTGGGGGATAATGAAGCTGGACTTTTGCTTGTAAAACAGTTGGCTTATGAGAATGCTAATACAGCTTGTCAAGCTGCCATTAGACCATTCAGAAAGAAAGGAGATATTTCTGATTATATTCGGTTATGCTCTGATATTGGCCCTTCTTATACTCAAGGGCTGACTATGGCTACTACAATGTAGGGAAAGACAATTAAAGATGTACTTTTTCAGCAAAGACGAAAGGTTCCAGATAAAAGGAGGATTGTTGGACCACCTGGAAGTTGTTTTGGGTGTGATCAGATGGGACATCAAATTAGACAATGCCCCAATAAGAAAAAGCTGAAGGAACCTGGATTATACCCTAGATGTAAAAAAGGGAGACATTGGGTAAATGAATGTAAGTCAATAAAAGATGTACAAGGACACCCTCTGTCAGGAAACAAGCAAAGGGGCCAGCTTCAGGTCCTGAAACAATGCTATGGGGCACTCCAACCATTCGTTCCTCAGCAAAGAAATCCATTCAAGACCTCTACAGAGCAACCCCAGGCAGTGGAGGATTGGACCTCAGTTCCTCCTCCTACACAGTATTGACTCCTGAAATGGGAGTTCAGGCCCTGCCTACAGGTGTTTATGGACCTCCACCAGAAGGCACAATTGGTCTTTTGCTTGTGAGAAGTAGCACAACTATACAGAAAATCTTTGTTGCTCCAGGTGTCATAGATGCTGATTATAAAAGAGAGATTAAGATTATGACTCATTCACTCAATGGAATTTCTGTTATAAAGACAGGACAGAGGCTTGCTCAATTGATTTTACTTCCACAAGTACAAGCAAAAAATTCAAGCTATACAAAACAAAAGAAAAAAAAAACAGGATTTGATTCTTCTGATGCTTATTGGTTACAAGCTACAGGCCCAATCTCCAGAACTAATTTTATTTATAAATAGAAAAAGGTTTTCTGGTCTTCTAGACACAAGTGCAGATATGTCTGTAATTACTGCTAATCAATGGCCATCTGCCTGTCCTAAACAATAGACCATGACACAATTACAAAGAATTGGTCAGTCTCAGAGTCCTAAACAAAGTAATGAATTAATATGAAAAGATGAGGAGGGACATGAAGGAAACTTCTGACCTTACATTGTTCCTCGATCGCCTGTAAATTTATGAAAAAGAGATGTTATGAGTTGGATGGGAGTTTATTTGCATAGTCCTAATAAAGTAGTCGCTGATCAAATGTTTCAACAAGGGTTGTCGTCAGATCAAGGCTTAGAAAAAAAGGAATGATGGACATGTATCTCCTTTGCTTCTACAGCGAAGGCCTGCCTGATAGAGCTGGATTAGGGTATTTTTAGAAGGGGTCATTGGACAGTCTGTACTTGATGCAGACCCTGTGATTTAAAAATCTGATGAGCCTGTATGGGTGGATCAATGGCCATATAGAGCCTTCTAATTCTCATTGGAATTCTCCTATTTTTATTATAAAAAAAATCAGACAAATAAAGATTATTACAAAATCTTTTTTTAAATTAGTTTATTTTGGGTTCCCATCCTCCCTCCTCCCACCCTCCTTTCCCCCTAATCCACCCCCCATTCCCACCTCCTCCAAGGCAAGGACTCCCCTGGGGATTCAGCTCAGCCTGGTAGATTCAGCTGAGGCGGGTCCAGTCCCCTCCTCCCTTCACCTAGGCTGAGCAAAGTGTCCCAGCATAGGCCCTAGGTTCCAAAAAGCCAGCTCATGTACTAAGGACAGGTCCCGGTCCTACTTCTTGGGGGCCTCCTAAATAGTTCAAGCTAATCGACCATCTCACATATCCAGAGAGCCTGACCAGTTCCATGGGGGCTCCTCAGCTATTGGTTCAGAGTTCATGTGTTTCCACTAGTTTAGCTATTTGTCCCTGTGCTTTTGCCAATCATGGTTGCAGTATCTCTTGCTCATATAATCTCTCCTCTCTCTTGCCGATTGGACTCCTGGAGCTCCACCTGGGCGTGGCTGTGGATCTCTGCATCTGCTTCCATCAGTCACTGGATGAGAGTTCTATCACAACAGTTAGGGTGTTCGGCCATCTGATCATCAGAGTACAGTACAAAATCTTAAAAAAATAAATGAAACTATTACAATTGATGGATGCTTTGTAACCTGGATTGCCCTCCCTTATAACAATATCTAGTAATACATATAAAATTACATTAGATTTAAAAGATCATTTTTATACTATTCCTTTGGCTCCTCAGGATTGTCAAAGTTTCACTTTTAGTATTACCTCTGTAAATCTTAAGGAACCAATGAAAAGATTTCATTGGAAAGTTTTACCTCAAGGAATGGCTAACAGTCCAACATTATGTCAAAAGTCTGTAGCTCAAGTTATAAAACAAGTTAGGATTCAGTTTCCACAAGTTTTTATTATCCATTATATGGATGATATTTTACCTGCTTATAAGGATGAGGGAATTTTATTAGATACCTATGGCCAAATACAACAAGATTTGGCTCAACGAGGATTAAATTATAGCCCCTGAAAAGGTTCAAAGAGAGCCACCTTTTCAGTATTTAGGATATATATTATATATAATAATTATATATAATATATAGTATATAAAAATTAAAGCCTCAAAAATTAAAAGTAAAAAAAGATGAGTTAAAAACATTAAATGATTTTCAAAAGTTATTAAAAAACATTCAATGGTTATGATCTTATTTAAAATTACCTACTGGTGATTTAAAACCTTTTATGATATTTAAAAAAAAGATCCTAATTCACCTCAACAGTTAACTAAAGAAGGAAGACAGGTTCTTGCACAAGTTGAGAATGCTATTCAATATCAACAGATACATTATATTAATTATGATCAAACTTGGCAAGCATATATCCTGCCCACTAGACTTACTCCTATAGCAGTATTATGGCAAGATGGTCCTCTTTTATGGTTACATCTTCCTGCTTCACCTGTAAAGGTATTATATCCATATTATGAAGCTGTAACATGTCTAGTGCAAAAGGGTTGAGTTTTAAATTCAGAAGGTATTTTGGCAAAAAGCTAAAAACTATTGGTGTGCCATTCACTCAACAACAAATTGATTGGCTATTTCAAAATGATTCTTGGGCAATTGCTCAATTTCTGGGTCAAATTGATAATCATTATTGTGCTGATCAATTATTGCAGTTTGCTCAGATACATTCCTTTATTTTTCCTAAAGTATTACTACTCCAGTGAAAGATGCTGCTTTGGTTTTTACTGATGGTTCTTCTAATGGGAAAGCAGCTTATGTGATTAATGGTCAAGGACATGTAGTTCAAAATACTCCTGATTCAGCTCAAGTTGTTGAGTTGAGCTGTTGGTTTTTCAAGTTCTTTATTTTTTTTCCCCGATCTTGTACTGCTTTAATAAAAAATTTTTTACTTTTATTTTATTTTACAGTACCATTTAGTTCTACATATCAGCCACGGGTTCCCCTGTTCTCCCCCTTCCCACCCCCTCCCCTTCCCACCAGCTCACCCCCCATTCCCACCTCCTCCAGGGCAAAGCCTCCCCTGAGGACTGCGATCAACCTGGTAGACTCAGTCCAGGCAGGTCCAGTCCCCTCCTCCCAGATTGAGCCAAGCGTCCCTGCATAAGCTCCCGGTTTCAAACAGCCAACTCATGCACCGACCTCAGGACTCAGTCCCACTGCCTAGTTGCCTCCCAAACTGATCAAGCCAATCAACTGTCTCACCTATTCAGAGGGCCTGATCCAGCTGGGGGCCCCTCAGCCTTTGGTTCATAGTTCATGTGTTTCCATTCATTTGGCTTTTTTTTCAATAATTGAGTAAAACCAAAATTTATTATAAGCCACAGTCATCCTAGGCACCTCCATGCTATATATATAGCCTCCATGGTTCTATGGGTTGTGGTCTGATTGTTCTTTATTTTATATCTAGAATCCACTTATGAGTGAGTACATACCATGACTGTCTTTCTGCGTTTGGTTTACCTCACTCAGGATGATTTTTTCTAGTTCCATGCATCTGCCTGCAAATTTCATGCTTTCATTGTTTTTCTCTGTTGAGTAGTACTCCATTGTGTATATGTACCACATTTTTTTTCATCCATTCCTCCATTGACGGGCATCTAGGTTGTTTCCAGGTTCTGGCTATTACAAATAGTGCTGCTATGAACATAGCTGAGCATGTATCTTTATGGTATGAATCAGTATTCCTTGGGTATATGCCCAAGAGTGGGATGGCTGGGTCTTGAGGTAGTTCGATCCCTAATTTTCTGAGAAACCACCATACTGATTTCCACAGTGGAAAATCACAAGTTTACATTCCCACCAGCAGTGGAGGAGTGTTCCCTTTGCTCCACATCCTCTCCAACATTGACTGTCATTGGTGTTTTTGACCATAGCCATTCTGACAGGTGTAAGGTGGTATCTCATTTTTATTTGCATTTCTCTGATGATTAGGGATGTTGAGCATTTCTTTAAATGTCTTTCAGTCATTTGTAATTCTTGTTTTGTGAATTCTCTGTTTAGCTCTTTAGCCCATTTTTTAATTGGACTGTATAGTATTTTGATGTCTAGTTTCTTGAGTTCTTTATATACTGTGGAGATCAATCCTCTGTCAGATGTGGGGTTGGTGAAGATCTTTTCCCAATCTGTTGGCTGTCTTTTTGTCTTATTGACTGTGTCTTTTGCCCTGCAAAAGCTTCTCAACTTCGAGGGGTCCCATTTATTAATTGTTGTGCTCAGGGTCTGTGCTATTGGTGTTTTATTTGGAAATGGTCTCCGGCGCCAATGCGTTCAAGAGTGCTTCTTACTTTCTTTTCTATTAAGTTTAGTGTAACTGGATTTATGTTCAGGTCTTTGATCCACTTGGACTTGAGTTTTGTGCATGGTGACAGATATGGATCTATTTGTAATCTTTTACATATTGACATCCAGTTATGCCAGCACCATTTGTTGAAGATACTTTCTTTTTTCCATTGTATAGTTTTGGATCCTTTGTCAAAAACCAGGGGTTCATATGTGCATGGATTAATGTCAGGGTCTTCAATTCGATTCCATTGGTCTGTATGTCAGTTTTTATACCAGTACCAAGCTGTTTTTATTACTATAGCTCTATAGTAGAGTTTTAGGTCAGGGATGGTGATGCCTCCAAAGGTTGCTTTATCATATAGGATTCTTTTAGCTATCCTGGGTCTTTTGTTTTTCCATATGAAGTTGAGTATTTTTCTTTCCAAGTCTGTGAAGAATTGTGTTGGGATTTTGATGGGGATTGCATTGAATCTGTAGATTGCTTTTGGTAAGATTGCCATTTTTACTATGTTAATCCTACCTATCCATGAGCATGGGAGATCCTTCCATTTTCTGATATCTCCTTCAATTCCTTTCTTTAGAGATTTAAAGTTCTTTTCAAAAAGGTCTTTCACTTGTTTAGTGTTATCCCAAGGTATTTAAATTATTTGTGGCTATTGTAAAGGGTGATGTTTCTCTGACTTCTTTCTCAGCCCTTTTATCATTTGTGTATAGAAGGGCTACTGATTTTTTTTGAGTTGATCTTGTATCCTGCCACTTTACTGAAGGAGTTTATCAGCTGTAGGAGTTCCCTGGTAGAGTTTTTGGGGTCACTTATGTATACTATCATATCATCTACAAATAGTGAAAGTTTGACTTCTTCCTTTCCAATTTGTATCCCTTTGATCTCCTTTTGTTGTCTCCGCCACGGGGCCTGTCTACCTCTGCGGGGGGTGGGGGGGGTGTGTGCTGCCGCCGGGCCTGTATGTCTCTGCTGGCTGCCATCGGGCCTGTATATCCCCGTTGGCCGCTGCCGCCAGGCCTGTCTACCTGCATCTGCTTGTCTCCGCCGCTGGGCCTATCTACTTCTTATGAAAATTTATTACCAGCAGCTTTCATCTGGAAGGCTCAGCGGTCCCCAGAACCCAGGACTGGCAGCTCACAACCACCTGCGATTCCAGCTCCAGGAGATCTGATGCCCTCTTCTGGCCTCCTTAGGCACCTGGATCCGTGCTTCCCTTAACCTTGGAGAAGCTTCTGTGTGCAGTGGTCACAAGTTAATGCAGAGGCTCAAACTGTCAATGTGCCAAGAACAGCGACTGTTGAGTGCTCAGCCCAGAGAAAGGGAGGGTTTCCAGGTCCTGATGCGAATAGAGGAAAGCTGGAGGATGATGGCAGTCAAGGTCACTGGAGTCTTAGCAGGACATGGTGACCAAGAACTTGCCGGGCTCCAGACTGTCTTTCTTGGTGTTGTTTGTAGTTCAGCTTATAAACACAGGGCAGTGTCCGCCTGGTGGCTTGTCAGTCCATCTACTGGATAAATAGTGTGAAGTTGGCTGGCACTCTGCAGCTATTTGCTGAGGCCAAGCGGTTTGAAGCATGCCTGGTGTCCCTGACTTCTTGCTCTCTGTCTTCTGGCTTTGGATAAGCGAGACTAAGAAGGTCTGCTTGTGGCAGGCTGGGAGCACACAAGGTCCCACCGTGACCAGAAACCTCCAGCAGTAAACTCGGTTTTTCAAGTTCTTAAAGATAATTTATTTAATTTATATACAGATAGTTAATATATTTGTAGAGTTCTTTAAGTTACAGAACTGTTTCTTATATTAAAACTACTAATGAGCAAATAATGTTATTTCAACAAATTCAGGATCCAATTCATTTAAGAAAATTGCCAGCCGGGCGGTGGTGGTGCACGCCTTTAATCCCAGCACTCGGGAGGCAGAGGCAGGTGGATCTCTGTGAGTTCGAGGCCAGCCTGGGCTATCAAGTGAGTTCCAGGAAAGGCACAAAGCTACACAGAGAAACCCTGTCTTGAAAAATCAAAAAAAAAAAAAAAAATTGCCATATTTTGTGAGACATATTAGAGCACATTCAAATCTTCCTGGTCTGCTGGCTGAAGATAATGCTTTAGCTAATGAATTTATTCAGTTGATCACTTTATCTGAAGTTGAGCTTGCTCAGTGATCACATGCTTTGCATCATCAGGATAGGAAAAGCTTGAGAAAAAAATTTGGTTTAACAAGAGAACTCCTCGCCAAATTGTTAAGAAATGTGCTGCATGTCCTCAATATTTGACTGTACCTCACTTTGGAGTAAATCCTCGAGGTCTTCTTCCTAATCATTTATGGCAAATGGATGTCACTCATATTATAGAATTTGGAAAATTGAAATATGTGCATGTAAAAATTGATACTTATTCAGGATTTTTAATGGCTACTACTTAAACTGGTGAGGCTACTAAGCATGTAATTACTCATTGCTTGAAATGTTTCTCCTATATAGGGATACCAAAAGTTATTAAAATGAATAATGGGTCTGGATATGTTAGTAAAGCTTTTTATCTATTTTGTTTTCAATGGCAAATTGAATATAAAACACATTCCTTATAGTCCTCAAGGACAAGGTATTATTGAGATAGAGCTCACAGCAGCCTCAAAATACATTTTCAAAAATTAAAGAAGGGGGGTTATACCCCCCCAGTCACCACATAATGCTTTAAATGCCTTGTTTTAAATTTTTTAAATGTGGATGCTGCAGGAAAACCTGCAGCTGATCAATGTTGGCATGAAGACACCACCACAAAATTTGCTCAAATTAATGGAAAGATCCCTATACTGGTTTATGGAAGGGCCCCGACCCTGTTTAATAAGGGGATGAGGGCATATTTATGTTTTCTCACAAGATGAAAATGAAACTCATTGGTTGCCTGAAAGATTGGTACATATGGAGCAGAGAGATGCTGATACTGATGTTGCTGATGATCATCCAGAGATGCCAAAATGAAACCTATTGGGCCTATGTTCCTGATCAACCAGTTTTACATCCTGCAACTTGGGAAGGAAAAGAAATTGTGGTTGCGGTTAACAATACCAGGCTTTTAGATCCACCTGCCACCTAAGAGTTCCAGATTGCTTGCAATTTTTCTTATATTGGATATGGTAAAGGGATCCCTGTATGTTTTGCAAAAATATTACTTTGAAGAGATGTCTTGGGAGTGTTTCCAAAATGAGTATTGGGAAATGAAAAACAATGTACCAGTTATATAAAGTTATTGCTTCCTCAAGGTAATTGGACAAGTAATACTTCACCCCTTCAATGATTTTCTCCATGCACAAAAGAATGAGAGTCTAACAGAACTTTGTTTTAGAGACGATGTACTGGCATTGTCCCTTTAAGGTACATCACAGGGATACAGCAGTATATTCTTGACTGGTGCAAAAATCTAGTGACTCTTATCCTGTGTCTACAACAGAATCTTGAGACCAAGGAATGTCAGCTGAAATTTGGTATTCCAGGACTGGGTCTCCACAAACTTATGTTTGGAAACTTGCTGGTGCCATGGAAACAGTCACAGGACATTCCAGTCACTTGAAACCTGTTTGTCTTTTGAAAGGTACTGTTTTAGCTTGTGTTAAAATGCCCTATGTTCTTTTAGTTGATGAAGCAAATTATTTCTAT
The DNA here is from genome assembly GCF_004664715.2 of Peromyscus leucopus. NCBI lineage: Eukaryota > Metazoa > Chordata > Mammalia > Rodentia > Cricetidae > Peromyscus > Peromyscus leucopus. The sequence continues at coordinate 75,354,673 of NC_051073.1, read as the reverse complement.
ACATGGTTCTATGTTTAATATATCATGTCTTAATTGCATTTTGACCAATTGTATTTCCCAAATGGATAATCACATTCATGTAATAATGTAAAAATAACCTTCTTTTGTTATACTGCCAGTATATGAATGATCCATAGTTTGATGATAAAGGGCTACAAGTGATTGGAGAAATTAAAAAAGCTTTAAACAGACAGAAACATGTTGCTGGATTAGTTATAGCAGGAATTGCAGCTCTTGTTACTACGCTTGCTACTACTATGGTGGCTTCAGTGGCTTTGTCTTAATCCATTCATACAGCAGGGTTTATTAATCAATTGTCTATGAATGTCTCTATGACATTAGAGACTCAAGAAGATATTGATGTAAAAATGGAACATAAATTGAATGCTTTATATGATGTGGTACAATTTTTGAGAGATGAGCTCCAAATCCTGAAAACTAGAGTAATTTAAAATGTCATGCTAACCTTAAATGGATTTGTGTTACATCTTCTGTGTATAATGAAACTGCTATTAGGTGGAAAAGAGTTAAGGCACATCTTAAAGGAATTTGGCATGATTTTAATGAATCCTTAGATTGGTCTAAATTACATCAAAAGATTACAAAAATAAAAAAGGCTAATAAATTTTGATGCAGTAAAACAGCTAAAGATATTCTAAAACAACTCAAAAGGGCTATCCCTTCATGATCATAATTTACTTCACTCTTAAGTAATGTGTAGTTATTGGAGCATATGTCTTAATAGGCACAATCTGTTTGCCTATGATTTTCAAGCTGATTTTAAACTTGTTACAGAGATTGGGCTCAGAACAGAGTAAAACTCCACACATTCCTCTGACTTGACACCAGAGGCTGGTAGCCAAAGACAGGTAAGTTTTCTTTGCCTCCTTTCAACCTAAGACAGTACATAAATGATGGAATTCATGCTCCCATGACAGGTAAGATTGGAATATGGTAAAACAAACAAACAAACAAAAACACCTAAGACAGGCATGGTCATCTGAGACTCAATATAGTCTTAAAATAAATAAAAAGAGAGGAATTGTGGGAGCCCATAACTGACACAGTTTCCCATTTTGAATCTGAAGTCTAGTCTGAGTCAATGGATTTCAGGCTTGTTTGCTCCAAGGCTGTGAGAAAGTCCTGATTAGCCTGCAGTCTTCTTGAAGGACTGTGAGGAAGTCCTAGTTAGCTCACAGAGCCTCCTTAAAGGGTGTGAGAAAGCTGATTAGCCCACAGGAAGGAACACACTATCACACTAGACACAGGATGTTGATTCCAGCAGAGGTACATCAAGACTAAAAAATGAAACTGCCTGCTCCTTGACACAAGGCAGGATAGATAGTGGTGAATGCCTGTGCTGTGCATTGTTCTACCTCTGTCCTTCAAAACTGTATATAAGCTAGGTATAAAATAAACTCGGGTCTGTCCAGCATTGACTGGCAGACCTCTTGACTCTTTTTGGTCTTCTTCATTGTCTCTTCAATCTGCACGCCTCTACCCAGCTACCCAGCTGACTGTCAGCAGGCCCTAACAGTTGATGGAAATTTGTTATATATATATGGAATATTATTCAGCTTTAAAGAAAAATAAAAATTTTTGCCCAGTGCAGTGGTGTATGCCTTTAGTTCTAGCAGGCACCAGAGGCAGGTAGATCTAAAGTAATTTTGAGGCCAGCCTGGTCTACAGAGCAAGTTTCAGTACAGCCAGGACTACACAGAGAAACCCTGTCTTGAAAAACAAATGGCGAGCATGATGGTCACTAATTACAAAAGGATATAAAGCTAATATTTTTCTAGTTCTAATCCTGTCATGGATTTTTTTGGTTCTGGTGGTGGATAAATTTATAAAATGTATTTGATAACTAAAGTGTAAGATTTAATGTGAAGCTTCACAATTTCTTTTGTTTATTTAAGATAAGGTCTCACTATATAACTGGTTGTCTCGGAACCAACTATGTAGACCAGGCTGGCCTCCAACTCAGAGATATACTTACCTCTGTCTCCTGAGTGCTGGGATTAAAGGTATATGCCGCTACCGCCTAGCAAATTTTTTAAATTAATGTGTTACTTTTCCTGTTGCTGTGGTGATGTTTTATCTATGTACCACAATAAAGCTTATCTGAGGATCAGAGGAAAAAAGCCAGCCAGTATAGTAAACATAGAAGTCAGGCAATGGCAGCACATGCCTTTAGTCCTAGCATTTGGGAGGCAGAAATTCATCTGGATCTCTGTGAGTTTAAGGCCACACTAGGAACAGAGCCAGGCGTGGTGGCACACATCTTTAATCCCAGCACTAACCATGGAGGTCTGTACAGACAGACAGAAGTGATGTAGCTGGGCGGAGAGAGGAATAAGAGGGCAGGGACAAAATGGCATATGGCGTGGTTATACAGGAAGTAGGTCTCTCTGAAAGCTGAGGATTTGGTGAGGTGAGGTTGGCTGTGGCTTGTCCTACTCCTCTGATCTCTTGGCTTTCACCCCAATATCTGGCTCTAGGTTTTTTATTAATAAGACCGGTTAGCAATTCATCTTACATGTTGCTATGATGAAATATTGTGACACAGACAACTTCAGGGAAAAAGGCTTTATTTGGGCACCACAGGAGGGATGTCACGGTGGCAGAAACATGGCATAGCTGGTCACATTACATCCACAGTCAGGAGGCAGAGAGCAATGAGTGCTACCTAGTGTTAGCTTGCTTTTTCCTTCAACCCAGCAAACTATTAAGATAGTTTCCCATTATAACGAATCTAATCTAGATAGTTCCTTTATAGGCATCACTTGTCTCCAAGGTGGTTCTAGACACTGTCAAGATGAAAATCAATACAAAACATCACAATAAAGGAAATTTTTTTTTGTTTGCTTGGTTTTTCATGACAGGGTTCCTCTGTGAAGCAGCTCTGGCTGTCCTGGAACTCACTTTGTAGACCAGGCTGGCCTCAAACTCACAGAGATCTGCCTGCCTCTGCTTCCTAGAATTAAGAGCATGCACCACCACTGCCTGGCATTAATGACAATTTTTAAAAGATTTACTTATTCTGCTGGGTGTGGTGGCACATACTTTTAATCCTAGCACTCAGGAGGCAGAGGCAGGCAGGTCTCTGAGTATAAGGCTAGCATGGCCTACAGTGCAAGTTCCAGGACTACCAGGACTACACAGAGAAAACTGTCTCAAATTAAAACAAAATATGTATGTATATATACATATATATGCATGTACATTTATTATTATTACTGTTTTGTCTTTTCCAGAAAGGGTTTCTTTGTGTAACAGCTCTGGCTATCCTGGAACTCCTGTAGACTAGGCTGGCCTTGAACTCAGAGATCCACCTGCCTCTGTCTCCTGAGTGTTGGGATTCAGGGAATGTACCACCACCACCTGGCATGGTGGGGCATTTTAATGTTATCACCTGGGAAGTGGAAGCAGAATGATCACATGTTCAAAATTATCCTCAGCCAGACACCAATTTGTAGGACAGAATGAGATACAAGAGACTGTCTTAAAAGCAAAAGGTTTAATGATGCTTTTATTCAGGGCATAACTTTGATCACATTCACCTCCAAACATTGTCATATCCCTTCCAAATTTCTCTGTCCTCATTCATTTCCTAAATAGTTCTGCTTTTGTATATTTTTTAAAAATCTAGTTTCTGCATATGCAGATATGAAAGAAAATATGGGCTATTGGTCTTATTAAATGTAGTTTGTTCTATAAGGCAGTGGTGGTGCATGCCTTTAATCCAGTGCTCAGGAGGCAGAGGCAGGCAGATCTCTGCTTTCAAGGCCACCCTGGTCTACAGAGCAAGTTCCAGGACAACTAGAGCTACACAGAGAAACCCTGTCTAGAAAAAACAAAAATAAACAAACAAATCTAGCTTGTTTCACCTAACATGATGATCTCTAGTTCTAAGCACTCATTAACTGATGGTGTTGGATCCAATACCCTGGGGCCTTTCCTATTTCCGGTCAGGCGGTACCTCCACCGCACTACCAGGTAGCACTCAAACACTGGCGGGGTTATCTTTAGAGGATGTCGGCAAATCTACCAGTGAAACACCGAAATCAACTGAGCACCTGGATGTCTCACCAAAGGAGCCAATTAGTGAGACGACACTCCGCTACATTCAAGATACAAAGTGCGTACACCAGGTTATTTTTGTAAACTTTGGCCGGTTCTGATTCCAATGACAGAAGCCAACCTCCACCCCCACCTCAAAAATGTCACTTTGCTTCATCAGGGGAAGGAGATCAGATGACTAAGGTGGATAGGAAGGAGGACCTAGCTGCGACGGGGGCGACCCCACGCCTTCCTAGCGCTGGAACTTGCACGCGGTGACTCTGCAGTGGCAGGCGACAGTTTGCGAGGACCCAACACAGTTTCAAAAGACCCCCAGCTAACTGACCTAACTTTGGCCGCCTGCCCTCCTCCTTCCTTTCCCGTCTCGGGCCTCGCAGCCTCCCGGTCCCGGAGCTGTGGGCTGGCGGGACGGGGCTCAGAGTCCGGCGACCGCGGCCCAGGACCGGGCGGCTCCGCGGCGCGGACTCCCAGCCGGGGCTCCGGCTTTCTTCCCCGAGGGCGCCCAGCTTGGGGCCTCCAGGCCCGGCCCACACATCAACGGCGTCCTCGACCCGGGCCGCGGCCGCTGCGACGGAGGCCCGGCTCCGCTCCGGGAGGAGGGGGCGCGAGAAGTGCCCGGGCTGATCCGAGGGGCCGGCGGCGGCGGCGGCGGCTCCCGGCGCGGCCTGGCGCTCCCGCCCGGGCTGCGGCCTAGGCGCCCCGTTAGCGCTCTCCTCCACACGCGGCACAGCGGCACCGCGGAGCCGCGGAACGAGGGACGGAGGGCGGCGACGCCCCGGGGAGCCGCGGCCCGCCGTGGGGTCCCGGCCCGGGGACGCCGCCCCCCGCCCGGCCGGCGCCAGAGAATGGCTTTTACCTTCATCAGCCTCCTGCTGGCCGCCATCTTGGGTCTGGTGCTGCTGCTTCCCCAGAATGCATCGCGGTCGGCCGGGCGGCTGGAAGCCCTCACTTCCTGGAACGGGGGCGGGGCGAGCCGGGAAGAGCGCGGCCGGGGCGGGGGCCTGCCGTGTGCGGTCCCGGGGCCGGAGCGTCCTGTGAAGACCTAAATGACCGGATAGCGAAAGACCTTTGCCTCATGTAGCCTCCAATCCGACGGCCAATACACACGGTGCCTGGCGCGTAGTAGGTGCGCGATAAAGATAGTGTAGTTTTCCCTGTTTGATTCTTTTTCCTAAGAGCTTCTAACAGTGTAGTTGATCATTCATTTGAGCACAGTTTTTCCCTATACAATTAGGGTATTTGGATAACTTCCTCTAACTTTGTTGACAGGATTCTGGATCCCCTATGCTGGATTACCTTGTCCAGAATTTATTCAGGGGGAGGAGCTCAGTCTTGCCTCCTCTTGATGTGCCCTGCTTTTTTTAAGCCCCAGTTGACCGGCCCCTTTCTGAATGGAGATGTAGAAGTGGAAGAGGACTGGAGTAGATGGGATATGGGGGGAGGGAACAGGAGTAGAGGAGGGAGTGGAACTGTGGTTGGTACGGAAAATAAATGAAAAAAATGTTAATTAAATAAAACTAAAAAATAGCATTTACATATGATATAGATGAAGGAAACTCAGTCAATTACAAGTCTAATAATGAATAAACAAAATGTTACAATTAACAGCCAGGGCCTGGATTCTGGAGGTATCTCTGTGATATCACTACAGGCTATTTGTGACACATCAAAAGCACCATCCAGTAGAGGCACATCCAATAGAGGCAAGTCCACGCCCTTCCCCCTGCCTCAAGGCTGCCCGAGGTGTCCCATCATAGGTAGTGGGTTCCAAAAAGCCCACTTATGCACCAGAGATGGATTCTGATCCTACTGCCAGGGAGCCTCTCTCCCCCCCAGCAAATCAAGCTACACAATTGTCTTGCCATGCAGAGGGCCTAGTCCAGTCCCATGCAGGCTCCACAGCCATTGATCTAACTTTCATGAGTTCCCTCTAGTTTGGTTTGGTCATCTCTGTAGATATCCCCATCATGATCCTGATGCACTTGCTCATAGAATCCCTCTTCTCTCTCTTTGACTGGACTCCTGGAGCTCTGCCTAGTGTTTGGCTGTGGATCTCTGCATCTGTCTCCACCAGTCATTGGAGAAAAGTTCTGTGATGACAGTTAGGGTATTCTCTGATCTGATCACTGGGGTAAGCCCATCCCTGTTGATTTAATCATGGTTAAAAGTAAAGGTGAGACTGGACTCTAAAGTGAATAGGTCAGTAAGAAGGCTTGATGGCTCACAGTCTGAGGAATTTGAGAATCAGATGAGATGAGTGGCAGAAGAGACAAAGAACAATTAGAAGACAGGACACTGTAGCTGAATCACACAAACCTTGGGGATTGTCTTTTCTTTTTTCTGGTTTTCCTTTTTAAAATATTTTTGTCTATATAAAGAAAATTTTTAATTCATTTTATGTATGACTCACAGATCCCCCCTCTCTTCCCTCCTCCAGACCCACCTCAGGCTTCCTCCCAAACCCACCCTCTATCCCCTCCTCCAGAAAGGTAAGGCTTCACATGGGGAGTCAGCAAAGCCTGGTCCATTCTGTTGAGGCATGTCCAAGTACCTCCCCCACAACAAGACTATACAAGGTGTCCCACCATAGGTAATGGGGTCCAAAATGCCAGCTCATACACCAGAGATAGAGATACTGATCCTACTGCCGTGGGCCCCTTAAGCAGAGCAAGCTACACAAATGTCTTACTTATGCAGAGGGCCTAGTCCAGTCCCATGCAGGTTCCACAGCTGTTGGTCTAAAGGTCATGAGTTCCCACTAGCTTGGTTCTATTGTCTCTGTAGGTTTTCCCATCATGATATTGATGCCCCTTGCTCATAGAATCCCTCTTCTCTTTCTCCAACTGGACTCCTGGAGCTTGGCATGGTGCTTGGCTGTGGATCTCTGTATCTGCTCCCATCAGTTACTGGATGAAGGCTCTATGATGACAGGATATTCACCAGTCTGATTACCAGGGTAAGTCAGTTTAGGTGCTCTCTACTATTGCTAGTAGTCTAAGATGGGGTCATCCTGGTGTATTCTTGGCAAATTCCCTAGCACCAGGTTTCTCCCTATCCCCCTGACATCCTTGTGGTATGATTGAGCATCCTCTGTGTATATGCCCAAGATTGGTATAGCTAGGTCTTGAGGAAGATTGATTCCCAATTATCTGAGTAATCACCATACTGGTTTTCACAGTGGCTGTACAAGTTTGCACTTCCACTAGCAGAGGAGATGTGTTCTCCTTACTCCGAATCCTCTCCAACATAAGCTGTCACCAGTGGTTTTGATCTTAGCCATTCTGACAGGTGTAAGATGGTATCTCAGAGTTGTTTTGATTTGTATTTCCCTGATGACTAAGTGCTGTGGGCTGTTTTGTATGGCAAATGTGTTGCTCTGATTGGTTAGTAAATAAAACACTGATTGGCCCGTAATCAGGCAGGAGGAAGTATAGGCGGGACAAGGAGGAGAAGAATTCTGGGAAGTGGAAGGCTGAGTCAGAGACACTGCCAGCCACCACCAGGACAAGCAGCATGTGAAGACGCCAGAAAACCATGAGCCATGTGGCAAGGTTAGATTTATAGAAATGGGTTAATTTAAGATATAAGAACAGTTAGCAAGAAGCCTGCCATGGCCATACAGTTTGTATGCAATATAAGTCTCTGTGTTTACTTGGTTGGGTCTGAGTGGCTGTGGGACTGGCGGGTGACAAAGATTTGTCCTGACTGTGGGCAAGGCAGGAAAACTCTACCTACAAATGGCGCCCAGTGAGTTGGCAAGAGTTTCCACCTAAAACCTGAGAAAAGATTGTAAAATGGAGCTAAAAACAGCTTCCTAATTGTCTCTCTCAAATGAGTGGCAGCTTGCTGGTTTGAGCTACTTGTGGGTTCCTGGCATGCGCACTCAACCTGCAGTATGGCGGGAATGAGGCCTCTGCAAGTGGCACATTAAGCTGCATGGTGAATTTAGCCTTTGCTAGTACAAAACAAAAAAAGAGGTTTCTGGGCTACACGCTGCTTGCTGCTTGGATAAAAGCATAGACCCACGATAGCTCCCAGAGCTGGCAGTAAACATACCACCACCATGTTGGGAAGCTGAGGTGGTAGCACTGTTTCAGTCTTACAAATGCTGCAGTTTAAAGCAATAGATTCACAATAAGACAGATTCAGATGAAATAGTTTACAATGTGTGTAAAATATGCATAGGCTTGAAAGAGACAAAAAAGGTGATATATACAGTCATATAAACAAATACATAGTTTTAAAAAATAAAGTCTTTAAAGGGACAGTAAAATTAATATAAAAATAAACCCCGTAAAGATGAATATTACACAGAGAATCTGGATTGTGTTGTCTTTGGGATTTTTAACTGCAGAAAAACATATGATCGTAAAAGATGCTGAGTTAAACCAATATGAATATTTTAAGATTTCTTGACTTCAAAATTTGGATGTAAGGATGTGTTGCTTTGGAAAGGCAACTCTGCTTTTGTTCCCACAGAAAGCCAGAGGCTAAGGATTTGTTCCAGATTAAGATACATCAGGTTTGACCAGCTAAGACCCCCTGAAAGGTTTCCGATAACACCATGGCCCAGATAATCCAACATCCAGAATGGTTTGAAGGCAACTGGCTCAGACAATACAGCCTCATGGACTATTCCATAATCCTAAAATTTTCTTTGTGTCCCCATAAGATACAGTGCCCCCCTCCAGCAGGAAGTAGTAAGAGAAGCTATGCCCCAATTCCCAAATTATTTGTAATTTTACTTTGTTAAGGTTAAAACCTTCCTTTTTGAAAAAAAAAAGGGGGGGGGGGAGTGCTGTAGGATGTTCTGTATGGCAAATGTGTTGCTCTGATTGGTTAGTAAATAAAACACTGATTAGCCAGTAGTCAGGCAGGAGGAAGTATAGGCGGGACAAGGAGGAGAAGAATTCTGGGAAGTGGAAGGCTGAGTCAGAGACACTGCCAGCCACCGCCAGGACAAGCAGCATGTGAAGATGCCAGTAAGCCACGAGCCACATGGCAAGGTATAGATTTATGGAAATGGATTAATTTAAGCTATAAGAACAGTTAGCAAGAAGCCTGCCATGGCCATACAGTTTGTAAACAATATAAGTCTCTGTGTTTACTTGGCTGGGTCTGAGCGGCTGTGGGACTGGCAGGTAACAAAGATTTGTCCTGACTGTGGGCAAGGCAGGAAACTCTAGCTACAACTAAGGATGGTGAGCAATACCTTAAAAGACTTTCTGCCATTTGAGATTCTTCTGTTGAGAATTCTCTATTTAGAACTGTACCCTATTTTTAATTGGATTATTTGATATTTTGGTGTCTACTTTCTTGAGTTCTTTATATATTTTGGAGATCAGCCCTCTGTCAGATGTGGGGTTGTTGAAGATCTCTTCCAGTTCTGTAGGCTGCCATTTTGTCTTATTGACAGTGTCCTTTGCCTTATGTAAGCCTTTCAGTTTCAGGAATTCCCATTTATTAATTGTCAATCTCAGTGTCTGTGCTACTGTTATGTACAGGAAGTAGTCTAGTGTGACAATGCTGAGCTAGTATTTTATATCTTTCTCAAATCTTTAATTTTTCTCTCTATGCTATATTTCTGGAATTAAGATATTAAGAGAAAATAGTAGTGTGTTTTTTAAAACTACCTTGGAGTTTTACACCTATTATTTCATTTGAAATCATCTTTCTCTACTTTTATATTTCTCTTCAAACCACTCAATCACTTTTTTAATTGTCATATATGTCCATGATGTGAACTCTGTATCAACCAGTCCTTATGTCTAGGATTTATTTGCAAGTTGCCAATTCAGATTTTGGCTTGGTCATTAGAATTGACAGTGTTAAAGCCACAGCTCTAAGCACAAGATCTATTCTCAAGCAGCATTTAAAAGGGGGTACGCCGTGTTCCCATCTAACACCCTGACATCCATTCGTTTGTGGAAGAGGCTACTGAGGATTTTCATTTCCTCCCATAACTGTGCTAACTGTCTGTGCTTGCCAATCACTCAAGTGCCTTGTAACCTGTTTTAATTAGCTTCATCACTGGTATCCTAGTTAGATCTCTATTGCTGTGAGAAGACACCATGACCAAAAGCAACTTGGTAAGGAAAGGGTTTATTTCTTCATACAACTCTCAGGGCAGAGTCCCTCACTGAGTGAAATCAGGACATGAATCTGGAGGTAGTAACTTATAAAGAGGCCATGGAGGAGTGCTGCTTACTAGATTTCTCAGAATGCTTTCCATTACACTCCAGCTCCAACTGCATGCAGGTGGCTCCCCCCACAGTGGAATCTTCAGTCCTCAAATAAAATGTTCCACAAGTTTACCCATAGGCCAATCTGACAGGGTAATTTTTCCAATTGAGGTTCATCTTCCCAGATAACTCTAGATTGTGTCAAATTGACAAAAACAAAACAAAACAAAACCCAACAACAATGAACAAACAAACAAACAAAAACCCAACTAGGACAACCGAGTGAGTTCCCTGCAATGTATCTTTAAATCTTCTGTAAAATTGTGTTGTCTTCTCATCTTCAATATACTGCTGGTGTATACTGAATTGATTGAAAAAATAAATTGTACTATTTTGATGATGGATAAGAATTGTAATGTTTCTCACCATGCTGTGAAAAGTAAAAACTGATCATCCCACATATCCTGGCTGCCCTATTATTAAATAATAGGACTGTATTCTCCACACAGAGATTTTGACATTCTTCAAAGACAAGGGAAGGCAGCTTACAGAAGTGTCAACATTTTTTTCATCCATTCATCTTCTCTAGATCTACTGTGTGTTTGTCATGGAAGCCTCAGGCTCACTACCTCTGGCTCTGTTTGCTAAGACTCAGGGAGTTAGTAAGCTCTACTCGTAACTTGCTCCAAGCAAGAAGAACCCTGAGCAAAGGGTTGACTACATGCTCTGCTCAGCATCCAAACCCTTCACTGTCTCTTTTCTGAGGTTTGACTTTTTTTTCTATTTGAGGTTATAGTTCAGTAACATTTCTCTCTGTCCATTACTCCCTCAAGCCCTACTATACATGCATATATTCCCAAGTATACACTGTTTAATGTACATAATGTTGTTTGCATGTTATTGTGGCTGACAATGATAACCAGTTGGTGTGCTCTTCCCTGAGGAGGACCACCTCTCCCACTCCCAGCTCTCCTTGGTGGCCTGTAGTTGTCTGTGCAGGGTGAACTTGTGGACTTTTCCCAGTCCGGCTTGGCATGTTCACTGGTGCTATCCTAGTTCAAACCATGTCTAGGTGATCATGTTGGTGAGACTCTGTGGGTGTAGCTTCTGATATTAGTAGGAGACACAATCTCACAGCAAACTCCCTTTTATTCTGGCTCTTACAATCTTTTACCCTCTCTTGTGCAATGTTTCCTGAGTCTTAAGGATGGGCGTGTTTTGTAGATGTATCAAGTGGTAGTGTCGAATAGTTTGTTGTCAAAAATAAGTGCTAAATCCTCTTCATGCTACTCCAAGTTCATACCTTTAATTTTTCCTAAATAAGTATTTTGGCATATAACACTGAAATTTACATTTTGTACATGCAGAAGTAGACATTGCATGGTGATTTCTACTTCTCATTGGCAGTGTTTGGTCTAAATGCCACATCATATCACACCTATTTCAAACATTTTAGTACTTCTGAATTGCTAATGAAACTTCTTTGTTTTTGTTTCAACAGCTATTTACAGTAATATTTCAAAATTCTCTCAGTATTTAATAGTGTATGCTCACTATTCTTTTTTCTTTGTAAGGTGCAGTAGGATTTACAGTTTTCCATGTCACTAGAAAATATCAAGTTAGCTACATTCTTAGTAACAATTATTGAAATACATTTACTGTATTGGTCTACTCAATAAGCATACCCCCTTTTTTGAATGTGACATTAGAACATCTTATTTGCCAATATGCAGTGTCTTTAGATGTTTCTGGATCCATCTCATTGTAGTTGAAGACATTTAATTTGTCTATTAAATTTCCTAATTCCTTCTTTCCATGTGGCTGGCTGGTTGGCTGAGAATATGTCCATGATCTATGTTATTAATAAAGATGCCATGGTGCATGTGAGATACTGGGCAGGAGTGAAATGTCCACCCAAGCATATGCTCCCAGGGAAGCAACAGGTGCTGAAGCCTCAGGAGACACATACCCACCTTGGTTTTATTCCCCTGCTGAGTGGCCAGCTCAAAAGGAGAAATGAGAGCTATGTAAAGATGAATGAGGCCTCAGCTCATTACACACTCAAACTACGTGGAATTGCTTCATCTTCTGATGATGTGTGGAGGGATGGTCTTATTCCAACAATTTATTATCTGAAACAGTTGTTCTGATCCGCTTTGTACAACAGAAGTTATACTCAGTGGCTTTAGCAATAGCAAGTCAGTCCTGGAAAATGATTCATGGAATGAACTCATACTTTGATTTTTTTCATAATGGATTTCAAATAAAATAGTGCTTCAGATTATGCCAATATCATTAGTCCATTGAATACAATTGAATATACAATGAGATAGCATTTCATTAACAGTAGAGTGGTAAAAGTCAAAATGGTAGATAGCAGTGTGATCAGTAATAATGTAGAGATAATAAACCTCATCTTCTTCTCATGAAACTGTTAACTGGTGCAGCCACTTAGCAAAGGTCTGAGGCAGTTCCTCCAAGAATGATGATTTTTATATCCTGGTTATTTAAACAAGACATTTGGAAATATATGCCTATAGAAACACTTGAAATTTGAATATCAGTGTGAAAATGTGGGTCAGCATACCTTGCTCACATAACTGTAAATTTATCCAGCCACTTTGAAAAGGAGAAATTTCCACAAAAGAGTCACAGTATTTTCTAGAATTTCGGATCCTGATAAGCTGTTCCCAAAGGGTAGAAATGTATATCTATAGAAATAGTTGAAAAGTATAGGCTGATATGTATAGTAAAAATGCTTATTAATTTAAAATCTTTAAACCAATTTTGTCCCCAAACTGGTTAAAGGTTGGCCCACCAGTAGTGTATCCAAAGAATTCAAGTTAAGTTAACAATTACCTGATAGTACAAAATTATACTGTCTGATATATGTCCCAAACAGCAAACCTAGTATACAGTTGTTTTAAATAACAAAAGTGATACAAAAAAATCCCCCAAAATGTAATTATAAGCCAAAATTACAATACTCTACTGTACATCTAACTAATAATGGTTTCTTTTCAGGATATTATATTTCAGGTTTATGTTATCTGGACACTGCACCACTACAAATATGAAAAATATAATTTTACTGCAGTCTTTAGATGGAGATAGATGGTGGCTTGCAAAGTGTATCTCAATAAAGCAGTTAAAGATCTAGCCACAAGAAGATCACCAAATGCCATGACCACTTAAGGCTGATCTGTCCTCTGAGAATCTGATCTGAGGAGTAGGACTCTGGTCCTCACAATCACCCACTTTAAATGATACAGACTGTCATGGGGTGAGTAGACTGGCAAGGGTCATGGGAATGTTTTAGTCTCAGTTCCCCAGGCATCTGGAGCACTGTGTGAGCATTTGTGCTGGTGTCCCATGCTGAGCAGAAATAAATGGCCTCATTCTCAGGCGGCAGGTCTGTCACAGTTATACAATATGTGTTGCAAAAGGGCCAGGAATAGCCAATTGTCACACGTATGGGGGGATATCACCGGAGACCTTTTATGGCAGGATGCATCATATGCTCCAACATCACCACCACTTCCAGTACAGACAAAGGTGACTTCTTTTCCAATAGAACCAGACATGGAGGCTTCCTGACCCAGCCCAGACTGTGCCCAGGTCTCTGGAACAGAGTAGGAGACTCAGCAATATAGGTTTTCTCTTAAATAGGAAGACAGTTATGTTTCTCGTGAATCCTTAATCCCTTCTGCTTTTTATGAGCAGTCACCTGAGAAGAGAATATAATGGGAGAGAGGAGGAGGAAGACCCCAGCCAGTCAAGGTGAGAATTTGCTCATTGCTGGTTCCTTAGGAGCTACAGCTACTGCAAAGACCATTTAGTGTCTGTGTACCCACGTTCCCATAAATAGGACAGAGGGACCGCCCATGCAAATCATGTCCTCCTCCAGAAGGCCTCTCACCTCATTTTCTGAGTCTTCTGTTGGGGGAGCTGGGCAGAAAGAGCCAAGATTACATATTTGTTCTGGACCCTGAGCGTTAGCTTTTCCCCCGAGGAGTGAAGGGCTGATTTCCAAAGGGACAGGTATGCAGCGCCCCCTACTGTCTCCGTACAGGTCACTCAGGACTGCCTTACCTAGGAACTCTGGAGAGAAGCAGGGGCCCTGCCCCCTTCCCTGCACTGGAGCCTCCTACAAAGGATGCAGAGACATTTACCAGGTGAAATCAGGTGAAGCCCTGATTTCAAAGATGTGCTGTCCTTAGCGGTTGACCAAGGTGGCCTTTTCTTTATTGTGAGTTTGCTGGTCAGCACAGCAAAGGGCGCAGCACAGTGGCAGAGCAAGCAGAAAGATATGAACGGCCTGCCGCTGGGCTTTGTTCATTGTTTGCCACTTCCTACCACGACAAGCAGGTGGTCCTCCTCTAAACCCTCTCTATCTTCCTCCTGCATCGACGACGCAAGAAGGACCCTCAATAACAGTGAAAGACAGAGGGTTTGGTTGGACATCAGCCTTCCCAGAGCCAAGCCGGGTATCATCAACCTGGGATGGCAGCAAAGGATGGATTACATCTAAGAATTGAGAACACATGGGCTGGAGAGATGGCTCAGTGGTTAAGAGCACTGGCTGCTCTTCCAGAGTACCCAGGTTCAGTTCCCAGTACCCACATGGTAGCTCACTAGCTGTAACTCCAGTTCTAGGGGATCTGACACCCTCACACACACACACACAGGCAGGCAAGACACTATTGCACATAAAATAAAAATAAATCTTAAATAAATAAAATAAGTCTTGAAAAAAAAAGAAAATTGGGAGCATTTAAACAAATGGAATTGTGAGGCATGTGAGCAGAAGTACCAACCAGAGGTAGTGAAAGGCCCCCAGCATGTTGCATCTTCTGCTGTATGCATACCTCTGTTAAATCAACCTGCATGGGAGAAATATTAAACAGTTTACATCTGCCTCCAATCAGGTTTAAACTATCAACTGAGGGACAATGCCAGATCACCATACCTTCTTAAACAGTGTTCCATATCTTCTTAGCAGTGAACTAAATTTAACATAAGATTAACCACTTCAAGAAGCAAGTCAGTGACATTACCCACATCCACAATGTTATGCAATCCCTTTCTTAGAACAGACTAGGTGTTATGGGTAAAAACCCAGAGCCAACCATTCAGAAGGACCAAAGGTTAATACATAGTTTCTGTATGAAGGTGGCTGGAGGAGCCTGGAGAGAAGCGGTTCTCATAAAGCAGCTCTGAAGGACTCAACATCCTACTCTACAGACACTAGCTCAGCCATCTTCATTACTGTTCTATTCACAATAGCTAAGAAATGTAAACAACCAAATGCCCTACAAATGACAAATGGATAATGAGAATGTGATAAAAAATACTCCATTGAATACTATTCATATATAAAGAAAAATGACATCATGTACTTTGCAGGTAAATGGATGGGACTAGAAAAGATCACATTGAGTGAGGTAAGCCAGAACCATGTTCTCTCTTACTGGAGGCTCCTAGCTCCAAATCTCCACATGTGAGTACATATTCTGAAAAATAAAATGAGACTAATGACAAGAACCGAGGTGCTGGTTGCTGGTTGGGGAGCAATAAAGAGGGTAATGACAGAGCAGAAGTGACCAGATAGGAGAAAGGGGAAAGGCATCACCTTTGGGAGGGAGAGAGATAAATACAGAGAGAGGAGGCAGAGGGAAATAGTAGAAGACAAGTCATCTGATAGAAGAAGTGGGAAACATGGGGCTTCTTAGAGAATGGGAGGAAGGTAAATAGAAGGGTGGAGGATGTTTGGGAAAGCCACAGAGAATCATATATTAACTATTTACCAAAAATGCTATAGTACATGTAAGTCAGTGAATAAATATGCACATAATTCTAAAAATTTTATCATCTAGGCAGATGGTGCTCCTCCAAGAGCCAAAGGTGACCTAACACAAATGACAGTACCAGACATGAGAATGTCTCTGTTGTTGGCCAAGCTGTCAAGAGACTCCTAAAACATACAACCTACTGCTGTTGCCCTTTGTTGCTTCCCAGATTGGTAAGTTCCTATTGATGAAGACACCATGCACTTCAGAAAAAGACCTCTGAGACCTGTTAACTGGACTCACCTAAACATTCCCCTCCTGAGGTCTAACCTCCATGGTACCAGAAGGAGTCACACAAGCTTCAAAGAAAGGAGACAAGCAACAGCCCTACCAAGCAATGCTGCCTATGAACCATAACAATAACTAGCATGGTATGATAGCCCTGAGGATTTGATATCGACACACATACCTTGGGTTAACCATCAGGTCTCTAATTGTATTTAAGATCCACAAAATAAGATGAATACTGTACCTTGTAGTGGAAACCTAGCTAACTACTCAGAGCTAGAGAAACCATGGCTATTAGATGAGAATCTACAACCACTAACTTATTAAAGCAGCACAATCTGTAGCAACAATCTATAAATACGTCTTTATACTCATAGCCAAGTGCAGTCTCCACCTTTCTTCAGTGAATCTTCTCTTTGCAACAGATGGAGACAATACAGAAAGGCACAATCGAATAGCCACAGAGTTACAGAGCCCAGTCCCAATGAATACATCTACAAAACACTCCTGAACCTCAGGGAAAATTGAGTAAGGTGGTAGAAAGATTGGAAGGGCCAGAGAACCAGGGAGTTTGCAGTGAGATTATGTCTCTTAGTAATATCAGAAGCAATTCCCATAAAATCTCACTGACATATCTGGACTTGGGAAAGCCCAAAGCTTCTAAGCTAAATAATGAACTAAATCAACTTAGAATGTTGAGAGTGGGAGAAATGGCCTTTCCCATGGAGGAGCACACTTATTGGCTATCCAGTACTAAATGGTCAACCCTGAAAACATGTATACAAATAATATTATATAGGCTGAGCAGGTTGTATCTATGTACAAAGGAATACATATGTATATACATGTATGTATGTAACAATGAAAAAAGAGGCCATGGTTTGAAAGAAAGCAAGATCTATGGGAGGGTTTGGGAAGAGAAAAGAGAAAGGGGAAATGATGTAATTATAAGCTCAAGAAATAATTTTTATAAAAAAGGCAAGTTTAAAGAAAAGAGACCTGAACTCTATTAAAGTGGAAAACCTAATAGAAATAGATAAAATTCTAGATAATTGAATAAGAGAAATTAAACCAAGAAGGGATCCACAATTTAAATAGGTCTTTCAAAAAAAAAAAAAAAAAAGAAGATTGAAACAGCACCAAAAATGTTTACAACATCAAATTCTTGGATGCAGAATGATCCACACCAGAGTTATAAAAGACTTTGGAAGAACTACAACCAATACTTATTAATTTATCAGAAAAAAAAAGAAATGGAATAAGCACTTTCAAACTCCCCCTGTGAAGCCAGATTTACTCTACTGTGAAGCCATGAGAAAAGGCAACACACAAACCAACCAACAAATAAAACTTTAGTAGTAGGTAGATAGTAGCATTTTTTTTCTCTAGGGCCTATGAAGTGTCCAGCCATGGGTTATTGACTTGGGTTATAGTGCAATACATAAGTTCCCTGCAGTTGAGTTTCTTTTAGGTCCAATTAGGTAGCTGTTGGCTCTACCCAAGATGCATATGCCTCTATGGCATTGTTAGGGACGGCTTGCTATTTCTTTTGTGTAGTTTCAACCTTTTTATCTGGGTAGAGCAATTGACACCATGTTCCCCTTGCATAGTACCTCCAAAATTTGTGAGGGTTACCCCTCAGGAAAGCAGCTTCCAAATCAAAGACACAGTGAGCATAGGATGTGATGTCTTCAGCAATAAGAAGTAGATGAATTTCTAAATGGTCTTATTAAATAAGAAACACATTCTGCCCTCTGGGGTTCTCCCATTGTGCTGTAAGCCTGTATTTAAGACCTCTTCCCTCCTTCAATAAATAGCATTCGGCATTAAATAATAAAATAAATAAATTAATTAATTAAAAAAAAGAAACACAGAGCCAAATACAGGAGTGAAAGCTGTAGAGATCAGAGAAATAGTGAGAGCCATCAGCTAACCTTAGCTCACCACGCCACCATAGCTTCCCAAGAGAGAGCTTCTTCCTGTCTAACCTGCACCTTTATTGCCTTGATGTTTTGCCTTCTCATTGGCTATTAGCCCAGCTACCCCACTTCCTTGTCACTGCCTGTCTGATAGACCTCCTGGTCTCTATGGTTGGTACTGGGATTAAAGGCGTGTGTCACCCCACTTGGCTGTTTCCTAGTGTATCCTTGAACACACAGAGACTGCTTGCCATGTGATCAGATAAAGGGCGCATGCTACCACTGCCTGACTTTTGTTTATGGCTGGCTATGTCCTCTTATCTCCAGGCAAACTTTATTTATTAACATACAAATAAAATATCACCACAATAACAGGCTAACAAAAGCAACGGCAGGAGAAGCTAAGCTGTCACCTCTGGGAATGATACATAAATGTTTTGTGAATGGTGATCCTTATGGCAAGGCCCTTTGGAAAATCCCATGCACCTGGCAAGGACCTCTGGAAGCAATGGTGCAGACCCCTGTGTTACTGGAGTTATCTCCAGTCCTGCCCAGGCTTGCAGCCACTCAGACCCAAATAAACACAAACATGGTTACGTTATTTAAACTGTTTGGCCTAATGGCTCAGACTTCTTGCTATCTAGTTCTTATATCTTAAATTAACCCATTTATGTTAATCTATAAGTTACCACATGGTTTGTGGCTTACCGGCACTTTACATCTTACTTCTCATGGTGGCGGTGGCTGGCAGTGTCTCCTGACTCGGCCTTCCACTTCCCAGAATTCTCTTCTCTGTTTATCCTGCCTATACTATACTTCCTGCCTGGCTACTGGCCAATCAGTGTTTTATTTATCAATCAATCAGAGCAACATATTCACAGCATCCCTACACCCCAGGGCTGATCCTAGGGAGCTTATGGGCTTCAGGAGTCTCTTTCACTATACTTATTCTTACAATATTTCTTAGTTTTGCTTTTTAGTTATGATTGTGGCTGAGTATATTGGGAACAAAACTGATAAGTTTTTAAAATGTTTCTACAAAGAAATTAAT
This sequence comes from Peromyscus leucopus, assembly GCF_004664715.2. NCBI lineage: Eukaryota > Metazoa > Chordata > Mammalia > Rodentia > Cricetidae > Peromyscus > Peromyscus leucopus. The sequence continues at coordinate 75,335,364 of NC_051073.1, read as the reverse complement.
CCTCTCTGCAGTTGTTCATAGGAACCAGTTTCTCCGGTCATCCCTGGCTATCTGTACAGTCATTCTGAATAAGCAGGAGGAACTCACTAAAGTTAATGACTCTTGCTGATTTAACTATCCTAAAAAAGAGATAAATATATTCCAAAGAACTTAAGAACTTAGGAGACAGTTTCTTAAAAGATGACATTAAAACTTATAGGGACATACAAGGAAAGTGTAAAGGAAATCAAAGTTGAGACATCTCCCTGGTGCCAGGACATGAATGGTTAGATATTTTTCATTTAAAACTCCCAGTTCCCTTGGGAGTAAAAAGTACACATATAAACTGCCAGGAAAAAGAGAAACTGGTCCCAGCAATTAAAGAGTTAGGTAATCACTGCCATTTTGAAAGTTTATAAAGAATAGGATTATAACTGTCCTCCACAAAAAAAGTGATACATAGATTATTTAGAAATTTATTTAGACCTAAAAATTAAATCCTAAGTGTAGCATCATACACTCAGTTGATTACAAAAATATAAAAGCATCACATTGTTAATTGCAAATCATAGGCTTGAATCTCTTTTTTTTTGTAACTGAATTTTTGCTGCTAGCTAGGGCACAGTATGAATAAAATGTGGCTAGATATAAATATAAATTCATTTGACTCACAATATAAAATTTAATGATATGGGATAAAGGTCAATGATGTCAATGGAGTGGGAAAGAGGAAAGTAAACTAAAATGAGTAATGTCAATAATTCTTGGAAAATAACTAAAGAAAATGTGTTGCATTTGCTCATGCTTGAATGCATTAGAATTTGTATAAATAAAAACAGTTTGAGTTGTTCAATGTCATCTGTTTGAAATAAAACCGGTAGTCAGACTCTTCATTTTTCACCTATTTCACACCTCTGTCCTGTGGCTCACAACCCCACTAGAGCTGGAATCTGACACAATAGCAGTAGTTTCTATCATTTTGGAGGTCTCTTGGACCAGTCACCAACAACTCAATAGATGTTTTTCATTGATGCAGTTGGGTGGTTTCAGCTAATCTACAGGTCCAAGGGATTCATATTCTCACTATGTGAAGTCATTTCACTAAAACAATGTGTTTCTATGTATTTTTAAGTGAGCGTATAAAATAGTAGGTTTTGCTCTTGATCTCAAACACTTTTAGTGTTGTGTCCCTTTCTCTAACTTACAAGTGAAGGGATAGGTTACAGGGTCTGGAAAAGGTGTAGCGCAGTCTGGCGGTGATCTCTGGAGAACTCTGCTCAGTCTACCTCCAGCGTCCAGGGTCCAGGAACCAAGAGAACTGGCCTATCTGGATCTTGGGTCTTCAGGGTCCTCTCTTGGCCCTGCATTGTAGGCATGACAGTTACCGAAGCCTCAATGGGGGTTGCAACTTCCAGATCAAAACTGGAATGGCTACCCACTACATGCTACTCTCCCTATTCTTCCCTCTCACTGTGTATCTCTCCCTCCCCTTCCCTCTCTCTATGGAGTACTTCCTTCCTCTTCCCTGGTCAAGCCTCACCCTTATTTTTCCCTTCATAGCACCTGTGCCCTGCTATTTCTCTCTCAGAAGCTACATCTCCTTCCGAGTGCTCTCTTTCTACTTTCCTGGCATTCATGATTATTCAAGGTTTTACATTCAAACCAAGAAGATTTGGTTCTAGAATCTTCAAAAAAGAGGAAACAGCCGACATTTGTCTTTCTGCACCTGGATGATCTAACTAAGTATAATCTTTCCCAGTTTCACCGATTCATTTGCAGATTTCATTTTTCTTTACAGTTGAATGGAATTGTATACTTGTACCACATTTCCATTATTCATTAACCAGTTGAATAATCACTGGGCTGCTTCCATTTATTAGCTATTGTGAATAGAATGTTGAGGAACATGGCTGCAGAAGTACATCTGTAGTGGGAAATCATGTGTTTTCAGCATATGCTAAGGAGTCATACATCTCAGTCATATAGTATTTCTCATCTAAGACCTTTGGAGAATTTTCCACACTGATTTCCAGAGTGTCTGCTACACTTTGCAAGCTCACCAACACTAGGTGAAGATTCTCCTTCCCCTTCATCTTCACCAGCATTTGTTGTCAACTATACTGTAGGTCTGAGGGTTTTCTTTGATAGTTTGATCCTTTTTTCTCTATTATTTGGTGAAAACATAGAACAAAAATTCTGAATGAACTTTTTCATTATCTTTTTCTTTAATAGTGTACAAATATTGCAAGGTAACGAAGAAATAGTCCTGATTTTTTTTTATCACAAGCTAGAATTTATGCCTTACTTTCCCATCTGCCTGTATCACTGTGAGACACATTACTTTTCCAGATGGCACAGTAATAGTCAGCCTCCTCATCTGCTTGTAGCTCAGAGATGTGCAAATGTGCAGCATTTTGGGAGGTATCTTTGGATCCAGAGACTCTATTGGTGACTCCAGGCCCCAGCTTCTTGTCTGAGTCTGAGTAGTAGTACAGAAAAAACTGGGGAGAGCTCCCCTGCATCTGCTTGTACCAGAAAATGTATTTACCAGCAACACTGATGCCACTCCTCAGGGTGCAGGTGAGTCTGGCTGTTGATCCAAGAGCCTCAGAGATGGAGGGTGGTTGTGTCAGTATAGACTGAGAAAAGGAACCTGCAAAAGAGGACACCACAGTGAACAGCAGAGATAAGGTGCAAATTCTCTGAAGCAGAAGGGACTCACTGAGTTTAGGAGTTCTCCCCACTACTCTTAGGCCTGTCCCTACCTGTACAGAAAGATAGAATCATGAAGATGAGAGGAGTCCAAGCCATGGTAAGCACAGCACAGCTTCTCCTTAGACCAGGATCTTCTGTCTGGGCTGTCTCAGTATCTCATCTCCAGGGACCTCTCAGAAGAGGGGTTAGTCATGCAAATGAGTTCTCATAGCTCCTCCTAGTGATTGATTCACAGTGTGAGTTCCTAAAACAGCAAGTCAGGTGAAGTAAATTACTTTGTCCCATGGAATATAAAGCAGGTGGTAACACAAGCATAACTGTGTGCAAAGATCTCTTTCAGATCCACAGTAGGATAGTAGGTTCTCACAAAAAGTGGAGGACTCATTTCTGTTAGGGTTACCACATGTAGGTACCTGTCCTCCAGAAACTCCAGAGAGAGATCAGCACTCTCCTTTAAGTCCCAAAGCAACCATCACCTTTCACAATTGTTCAGTATATCAGTTCTGCTGTGTTTTCTTCACCTTATATTTCAGAAACATGAAAGGATGTGTTCTAGTGGAGCCATCACTTATATATTTCTCTGATGAATGTGGACAGGCAGGGAGAGCACACAGCAGTCAACCCAGGAGAGCTTGTGAACCACCCAGGGGCTAAAGAGGGAAGAGGAAGTCCCTGGATGGATGAACATTCCATTTTTTTGTTGTAGGCATTATTTAAATAAGTGAGGTTGCTTATGTCTGGCTGGGCAAACACTTCTAAATCTTGAAGAGGAGTGAGCACTTAGTAAGGGACATCAAAGGACTGAGAAAGCAGAAGTTCAGTATTGATGGAAGAGAATGGAAAGACAAGGTTTGTTTTATAGTATTTGATAAGAAAGTTGAGAATTTAGTATTTCTTGCAGGACCACTTCCTATTGACTATAGGGGCAGCCAGGGAGATATGAGGGGCAGATGTCCGACTTATGTTTTGCATCACTGTGTGCTAGAGACAACAGAACTGATTTTGATGCTCAAGGTTCAGGTAAGTCAGCAAGGTTAGCAGAGAGGCAGAGGGCAGGATGGTGGACTGGGAAAGGTTACTTGCAGTAAATAGGTACTAACAGATGACAGGTGCTGCTGTGGGAAAGTGTTGAGTGATCTGTGCACAAGAGCAGATATAGCCAGGTGACACCAGAGGTCTTAGGCTGGTCTCTACCCCTGCAGTGAGAAAGAAGCAGTTCAAGAGAGAATAAGTGGACACAGACCCTGGTCTCCACAGGGAGTCTAGGTTGCTCCAGGCCTACTTTCCCACCTCTGCAGAGAAGTGGCTGTTCCCTCAGTCATGTCTCCACTGAGACTGAGAAGAATCTGTGAGCCCTACTGTGGGGCTCAGCTCACATGACAGCCTGGGGCAGAGACAGTTAGGTTTTCAGGAGAGGAAGAGTCTTGGGAGGTATCACTAGCTAAGACAGAGTGGAGCCCCTTTCTCCCTGAACTCTGACAGGACAGAGTGTCCTCAGTGAGCACAGGGTGAGCCCTAAGGCCAGCTTCTCTCAGCAATTGGAAGTGGTATGTCACAGATGCACAGTGCTCCCTGTTAGCCAAAGGATCATTATTTACCACAGTGCAGAGACCTTAGAATCCAGCTGGATCCCACTACTCACCAGATCACTGTCTGAACCCATAATACCAGACTCAGATTTTTAAATCTGACATGGATATTCTTTGATCTTCTGTAAAGGTTGTCACATCCAGAAGAAATCTTTGACACTCTTACAAAAATCTAAGGAAATAATAAAGAGTTAACTCTCCACAGAAGAACGGCAAATATCTGATTACTTCATTGGTGTATAATTTAACATGAAGATATATATTTTGGGTTCCTCACAGCATCCATTATTAAGGAAATATATTATGGTTACTATCAGATAAATTAACTTCACTACAATCTCCACATTTTGGCCTTTACAACAGTGACTCTTAGTTTACACCTCTGAGCTTCCAATGTTCCATATGTGCCCCAGTAATGTCCAGTCCTTCCCATGCATGATCAGACAGCCATTATTGAGTTTCTTGCATTCACTTCCAGTGTCTCTGTATTTCTTCAGTTGATGTAGAAATTCTAAAAACCATTACTCTTGTTTCTTATACACTCCCCCAACCATACATCCCATCACATTGTCCTCATCAGCAACACTAGAGACACACTTTACCTGCAAACACACTTGGCATGCTGAGCAAGGAATCCGGTATGTGAACTTCAATCTACTTCCCATCCTCTATTTCTCCTTCCCCTGTCTCATTCTCAACTTTGTAGCAGGGTGCCTGCTCTGGCCTCTCCTTTTTTCTGTTCCCAAACACTGGGAGAGTAAATAAAGCCTCTCTTGCAGCCTACTCCTCATCTCATCTCATTTTCTCAGCCACCTTCACTGTCTGCCACTGCAACCTCACTGGCCATGCTGGCCAGAGAAGCAAGAAGGCAATCTTCTCTGTTCTGTCCTCCATTTTCAAACATCCAGTCTCATGCCCAGCCCTGGAGCAGAAACCCTGCTGAGGAGGGAGCTGACTTCACCCTCTTCCTCCATTTCCTGAGGACTCCACAGATCCAGCTGCATGATTCATATTTCCATCCTCCCTATGCACCCTCTCAGCCCCTTGCCAGTCTAGCCCATCCTGCCCCGCCTGCAGGGCTTCAACGGGTTCTCGACCACCCTAAGGAGGGAATGTAGGGACAGGAGATACAAAGGAAAGACACTAAGTCTGGATTCTGATCAAGGTGCACTTTATTTCTCTTCCACAAAGGTTTATATAGCTCCACAGGGTGGGGGGAGCAAGAAGCTGTCATCTGCATAAGGTGGGGCAAGCTAACAGGATGTTTGTATAGGATGTTTACAGGGTGAGAGGGTCAAGGGCTCTGACTCAATGTCCTGTTGCTAGGCAACCTGAATGTAAGATGATCTAGTTCCCCGTCTTATTGGGGGTCTGTATTTTTCCACTAACTAGAGATTCTGTCCTTGTCCCTGACACCATCCCATTCTTTCCTGCAAGCTCCCAATACCTAGACTCACTTTCTACCTTGGACCACCAGTGGCCACACCTGGAAGAGACTCAGAGCACTCCCTTCAAGGCAACCCACAGCCACAATACACTTTGCCAATATCTGGGGAGGACAAAAGAAACTAAGGAATGAAAAGCCTACCTAACAGAAGCAAGGCCAGATATCAACTTCTGGAAGTGCAATACTCCTAAACACAGATGCCTAGATGCCAGCAGAAGGACACAATCAAAATAGTCCTGACACTGTGTCCCCACTAGAGCTCAGTAACCATGGTTCGACTACCATGGTTCCTGAGAAAGGCAATAATGCTGAAGCACAAAACTTCAAAATAGTTATTATAAACATGGTCAAGGACCTTAGGAGGACATGAATCGATCCATTAATGAAATCTACTGTAACACAAACAGTGGATTTGAATAAAGAAAACTGTTTAAGAAGTGCACTGAAGACCAGATAGAAGAAAATGTGAAATCTAATAAAATTCCAAGCACAAACTACCCAGGCTATCTGGGACATTATGAGAAGACCAAATCTATGAATAATGGGAATAGAGGAAGGAGAAGAAACCAAGGTCAAAGACACAGTTAACTATCTTCAACAAAATTATAGAAGAAAACTTCCCTAACCTAAAGAATAATCTGCCTATTAAAGTTCAAGGAGGATCCAGAACCCCAAATAGACTACACCATAGAAGAAATTCCACTTAGTACATAATAATCAAAACAATACAAAGAGTAATACTAAAAGCTGTCATGGAAAAAGACCAAGTAACATATAAAGGCAGAACTATTAGAAGAAAATGTTGACCCATTATACTATGACTGTCACTAGGGCTAGGGTGAACACGCTGCATAAAGGACTTGGTCATGGCTACAGGTACAAGATGTGTCCAATGAAGTGGATTCCAGACAAACTGATAAGGTGTCACAAAGGACCATACTCCCATTGACCATGGTCATCAACCTCTGCCGAGAAAGGAACTCAGTAGGGATGGTTGATGTACATCAAGACCAGGATGTAGAAACTCATCTTCCACCACAAGGAGAAACACAGTGGACACAAATTTACTATACCGAATGATCCTGGAAGATTAGACTCCTGCAACCCTCTGTCAGCTGGGGTGCCCTTTGGTGACTCAAGAAGATGTTCCCTATGTGAAAGGTGGGCAGGAGAAGACTGCAGACAGACCACTCAGCAAGGCTCTAGACCACACCACCAGCTGTCATCTACAGTGTCTTGACAATTAGGTTTCCTTCTAGTCCTAACCCTGAAGGTGGCACTGGGCTTAAAGAATTCCCAAGTTTTCTGGCCTTGTCTGGGCAGTGATGTTCCACAGCCCTGTTAAGCACTGCTCACCTATTCACAAATTCAAGGAATCCCCCATGGGACATGAAATTTATTAGTTTGAGTAGTCTTTGGATGGGTGGATAGCAAGCACCTTGGCCCTTAAGGAAGAAGGCAGTGAAGACAAAGACACAGATGTCACCAGATCAATCCAAGACAGGGTCCAGCAGAAAGAGGAAGAGGCTCCTGGGAACCATGTGGCTTCTCTTCTCTACAGCCACACGCTGCCTGAATACCCCAGGACAAGAGCATAGGGTACACAAGAGGAGAAGACCATGTCTTGTGCCCTATGAGCCCCAACTCTCCTCTTGAGGGGAATTTTGCTCCTTCTCCTGCTTGGCTTGGCCCCTTTCGCCATGCCACACATTCATCCCTTACTTTCCTGCTGCCTGACTGGAATTTCCTCTGGACAAGTCGCCTCCTCCTCATCCTGCTTCATGCCATTTCCTCCTCCTGCTCTTAGTGCTTTTCTCTCTTGACATCTCCCACTTGCCTCCTCTTCTCCCCTCCTCATTCTGTGCCTCTTTACCACCTAGGAGTAAAGAGTGCAAGCACTTCTTTGAATCTGCTCCACTGATTCTGTTGCTGGAAATGAGAAGAGCAGGTGATGAGGACCCAGAGACATGTGGGGCACTTACTTTTCTCCATGTGGACTGTGGAGCAGGATGGATGCCTCTCCATCACCAGATGATTCTGTGGCTGGCTTCTCTGTCCAGCCACTAGTGCTTGGGGCCAGTTAAGTTAAGCCTCATACTCTGCAGGAGAGGAGGGTTACAGAGCTTGTGCCCTGGTTGCTGGCAGTGTCTGGCAGCTAACAAGAGGTTTGGGGCAAACCTCCTCCTTTCTCGTTCTGGCCTGGTTCCCTCCTATGGCTGTTATGCCCCACCAGGCCGAACACAGACCTGTGGTTTAGGAACCACGGGCCTGGGCCTCATCTTCAGCCCTTGAAAAGACACAAGCAGAGCAGTGTTAGTGACTTTGACATAGAAGGGCCTAGCAAAGAGCTGCCCTGTGGTACAACAGCTCTCTACAGGACTCTTCCCTACCTAAACTCTGCTCCCTTTCACAAAGCCCTCCTCCCTCCCTCTGCTGTCTGCTCCTGGCTCAACTTCTCCAGACTTCTCAAGAGCAGGATTCGGTGGGAAAGCTGCTTCTAGGGTCACAGACACATTGAGGTTCATGTTCTATAAATGAGTGCAGCCTGTCAGTGGTAAAGTGCCTTTGAAAAGGAAAGATCAAATACAAATATGAATTTAGTGTCCTCACCTGCTCCATTTCCCTGGGACTCCAATTTCCATTCCTTGTTATCCCTTACCTGGATGCCGTGCCTCCTCTCCTTGGGGTGGGAAGACAGAAACATAACCTTCGAAATAGGTTCCGAGCCTGCCTCCTCAGGCCCTTCCAGCCCCTTCTTGTGTGCCTGTTGGAGGCTATGGGTACCTCCTGGGGCTGTTCATTGGTAGATGTAGACGGTGATTCCCTACTTATTAAGTCTTTGACTGTTTCATATTGGCTGCTCCCATGCTGTGGAGGGGAAACAGTGAACATGAGATCACTTGTCGTCTGGCTAATATTGTCATTCAAATCCATATTGGTGGTTTCCTCCATAATGCCAGCATCATCTGGCGGTCCATGGTACTTCTGGCACATGGTGTCCTCTAGGAAGTACAAGACATCCAGCGTTGTGTGACTGAAAGTGACGGTACTGCCAGTCTCAGCCTCCACATGTGTCCTCTCTGATGTTACACCCAGTGAGGCAGATGTCTCCTTAGATGTGTCTAATGCCTTCACACCATCACCCTGTGGGGCAGAATTCACAGGTGAGTTAATATCTGATGTGTAAATCAGGTGAGCTGGACATAGGGAAGCCCTTGCTACTTTTTTCATTTACCTCCTGCCCTTGGTTGCCTTCTTCTGTTGTCACAAACGTCGGCAGAGCCAGCTCACTCCATCTCCTCTTTAAGGGAAAGGGAGGGAGGATGAGACGATGTGCAAATCTCTTGGTGGAGGAAATCTTTGGATGATTTTCCATTTGTCCAATGACATAAGTAATTTTTCTCTCATACAGTATGTCATTTTCTGCGAGGGTCTCAAAAAGTCTCTTTGTTCCAGGAATTTCAAAGTTGTTCTCTGTCATGTGGCTAAGGGAACACATAGTTTTTACCAGGGTGGAGATGGACCATCTTGATCCTAGTTTTATGGATTCTGGTTGTAAATTGTCATCGCTGAGATCCCTCCATGATAATTCTTCTGCCATGTCCTCTACCTTTTCAGGTGGAGAATGGCACCCCCACAAGACACTAGAAGTAAAAAAAAACAAAATCAGCTCTAGAAGACAAGGTTATAGCTATCAATTTGTACATTGCTTCACAAAAAGCAAAGGTCTCTCAAAAATCCTAATGGTGCATGTTGGGGTCAAAGTTAAAAAAAAAAGAAAACCACCCAAACCCAAAAGCAGTTATGAGAAAGCATAAGAAAAATCGGAGCTGGAAATAACTGGACACTTAGAGACTGAAACAAAGATAAGACAAACAAAGAGCTGGTCCTTTGAAAGGATGTACAAATCTGACAAACCCTTGATATGAATCACACAAAGGAAGACACAAATTATTGAGATGTGAGACAGGGAAGAGATGAGTAAGATTCATGGGAACTGTAGGGGATGCAAGACAACCATGTATTCCAGAGTGTTGACAATCCACAAAGAGAGATGCTGGAGATGTCTTTCTGTATGCTGTGAATGTGTTGCTTTGATTGGTTGATAAATAAAACGCTGATTGGCCAGTAGCCAGGCAGGAAGTATAGGTGGGCTAAACAGACAAGGAGAATTCTGGGAATAGGAAGACTGAGTCAGGAGTCACCAACCAGACACAGAGGAAGCAAGATGTGAAGGCAGAACTGAGAAAAGGTACCAAGCCACGTGGCTAAACATAAATAAGAATTATGGGTTAATTTAATGGTAAGAGCTAGTCAATACTTAGCATGAGCTAATGGCTGAGCAGTTTTAATTAATATAAGCCTCTGTGTGTTCCAAGTGGCTGCAGGACTGGCGGGTGAGAGAGATTTGTCCTGACCATGGGCCAGCTGGGACACAGGAAAACTTCAGCTATGGAGAGATATTGCTCAATTCACAAAAGACACCAACATTCATAGAAGAGGTTATCACAATGCACCACCTGCTGCCTTTCCACTGCTACATCCTGAGTGTGACAACAAATTCAAGAGCTTATGAAACATGTAGAGATCGATATGAGTACAAGATTGAAAGAGTAATGTAATCTCTCCCAGTAAGGACAAACCAGCACCAACAGATTGCATAATGGATCTTCCTGCTGACTGTAAAGGACAGTGGGGATCAATGTTCCTCAAGGTGCTTCACCAAAGAACAAGCAAACATCATTCTAAATATTCTGAAAAGCCATTATTCCCCTATGTTAAAAATCATAAACACACACACACACACACACACACAGGCAATGCATAATATAATATACTTGATGAACATCATCTGAAATGAGATTCCTTGTTCACCATTGTTCAATAACACATGACAGAGATATCTCATGTTCACATTGGGTTCATCATGGAGTTCTAGGATAAGTCCATACAAAAACTGATCAACAGTAAACAGGCAAGGTCAAGGGAAGAGGCCATGCTCAGCCAGGAAGAATGAAATTTTGTTATTTTGCAAAATACACATGGACATAGAGTTTGTTGTAATATGAAAGTCCCAGAGATATACTGAGACTAACTAGAGCCATGGATGGGTAGGTGGAGTCTTAATCAAGAGGGGAAGAATATAAGCTTATGACAGGGGCTGTTGCAATATGACACAGGAGGTGAAAATGATCCAAGTTCACTATATGCACATATACATGTGTCACAGGGATATTTCCTACTCTGCACAGTTAAAGTTTCAAATAAAAAACAAAAGAAATCAGAGCACAACATGACCAAGAAAAATTATTGAAAAAGGACCAATTAATAAAAAGCAAATGAACACAAGCAGAAATCAAGGTCTCATACACAAGCGGTGTTTGTGTGAATCAAAAAGAAACAGAACATGAAACCCACAGCGACAGAGGAGAACTCCCAATGTCAAGGTCCATGAGACTAGGAAAGCCCAAGTGTATCAGGACCAATGCTGGAATACAACTGTTCTCTATCCAACATGAGTTTCTTTGCAGCTTCAGGATTAAGCCCAGCATCCTGCAATGTCTTGTATGAACAGATTTCTATCATTTCTCACAGAGGTCAAATGATGTCATTGCCAGGGATGGACCAGCAACAGCAGGGAATAACCCAAAGTAGTTTCTCTATCTGATCCCAGGGACTGCATTGCTTTTCATCATGGCAGTGAACAAATCCTCAACAAGATGCAACTTAAGGGACAAAAGGCATCCCTTCTCCATGTTCTCAGAGGACAGGGAAGGCATGGCAGTTGGAGGAACTGGGGAAGGTGACTTGGGGAAGATGAGTCTGAAGCAGCTGGTTACATGGCTTTGGTAGGCCCTTGCTGCATCCAGTTACCTAATTCCTCCTGCTCCTCCCCAGTGCTTTAGGGTTTTGAGATTTCCCAGACCAATCAGCGCTCCATCCTAGAGACCAAGCATTTAAATGCATGAGGAAGTAGGAGGCCTTTTATATCTAACATTGAGGAGGACATTTTGTCTTTACTCGGGGTAAACTCCATACTATAAAGGAGGATAGACTCAGGAATGCTGAGCTGACCTGGGTTAGGGATGTGCATCTGGACTAGTTGGAGTGTGAACCTACAGGCTGCTTCAATGGCTTTTTCACTATGATACAATCATACAGGTGATGCATTCAAAGTGCACACCATCGTGAAACTCCTTATTTTCTACAATTATTTCATACTAGTATAGCATTTAAAATCAGAAAACGTATTTTAAAAATGTCAAAGAATCATGCCCATTTAAGAGTAGAATTTTGGGGCCTCCTCAGCTATTGGTTCACAGTTCATGTGTTTCCACTAGTTTGGCTTTGTCCCTGTGCTTTTTCCAATCATGGTCTCAACATCTCTCGCTCATACAATCCCTCCTCTTTCTTGCCAATTGGACTCCTGGAGCTCCACCTGGGGCCTGGCTGTGGATCTCTGCATCTGCTTCCATTAGTCATTGGATAAGAGTTCTATCAGGACAGTTAGGGTGTTTGGCCATCAGATCACCAGAGTAGATCAGTTTGGGCTTTCTCTCAACCATTGCCAGTAGTCTATTGTGGAGGTATCTTTGTGGATTTCTGGGGAACTGTCTAACACTTTGCTTCTTCCTATTCCCTTGGGGTCTTCATTTATCATGAGCTGGCTTTTTGGAGCCTGGGGCCTATGCTGGGACACTTTGCTCAGCCTGGGTGAAGGGAGGAGGGGACTGGACCTGCCTGGACTGAATCTACCCGGCTGAGCTGAATCCCCAGGGGAGTCCTTGCTCTGGAGGAGATGGGAATGGGGGGTGGATTGGGTGGAGGGTGGGGGGAGTGGGAGGAGGGAGGACCGGGGAATCTGTGGCTGATATGTAAAAATAATTAATTATAAAATTTAAAAAATAAAAAAATAAGTTTAAAAAAAGGGTAGAATTTTGGGTGGTAGAAAACAAGAAACTAAATTAAAAGCACACATTAATCCACAATCCATTCAAGAGTTATAGATAAAAACCAGCAAACCAGGGAAGAAACTGTAGCTCTTGAGATCAAATCAGATCAATTATGTCTGTTTCCATGTGATCAATAGTAACAAAGTCTACGTGACCCAATTTCTGAGTCCAACCTTCCTGTAACCAACAAAGCAACACCTTCTCTGCAGTGTGAACACAAGACTCAGACCCAGCCAGTGCCTAAAATGGGCAGGGTCTGAAAGTCCTCACAATGCCTCCAGTGAGGTCATTACAAGAAACCAACCATGCTGTTCACACGAGAGAATTTTCCCCCTTTGTATCTGCCAGTACTGCATTTCTTTTCTCATGGCCATGACCAAATCCTTGAGAAGAAACAACCTAAGGTACATAGGGTTTATGTTTGCTCTGGCTGTCAACAGACAGGAAAGGCATGGATGGAGACTTGGAAAGATGGATCTCAAGCATGCTTGCATGGCTTTTGCAGGTTCTGTTACCTCTGATGACCCAATTTCTCATTCTGGGTTCTACATTCTGATGTTTCACAACCTCCACAGATAGCACCTCCTGCTAGAGATCAGGATTTTGGATATATAAGACAATGTGAGACCACTGTCATTCAAAGTTGAAGGAGGGCATTTTGACTATACGGAGAGCAGCAGTAGCACCAAGAATGGACTCAGTGAGCTTTGTGCTGACCTGACTGAGAGATGTGGTTATTCACTAGGTAGAGAGTGATCACACAGGCTTCTTCAACATCCCTTTCACCTAGACCCTCAAATTCTCTAATGACTCTGACTGCTGCAGACCTCCTAGTTTCTACAGTCATGATACTCAATCCATTTATCTCTACTCATATTTATGGGCATCAAGGGATGGTACCCTTTCCTTGACACTATGATGCCATGAGGAAATGTACTCTCCCTCAAGATCCTGGAAAGGATGTTTTCTCATGAGTGGCATGGTGGCAGGGGAAGATTCCTACTATGATAAGGGAATTGATAAACAAAGTGAAATGCTGTGGGAAGTAACAAAGCTGGTGGGTAGGATCCAAGTGCATGACATAGTCAAACTCCTGATTTTTTGCAGCTAATATATACTGACAAAAGTTTTAAGGTATAAAAATAAACCAATGTACAAAGCGGCAAAGATATATGAGTAGACAATAGAACATGGTTGGTAATAAAAAAAAAAACTGAAGCAAATGCACAAAGTAAATCCAAAACTACAAACAGTAAATCAAAATCCAGGCCCCCAAACCAACCCTCCAGGAAGCAAACTCATTATGTTCAGGTCAGTGGGGATCACAGATGTTCAATTCCAAAGATGGATGCTAAAAATAAAGCTCTAATCAAAACTACGAGTGCATCTGCTCTGTAGCCTACTGACAGCCTCATTGCAGCGTAAGGGCAAGATCCAGGACCCACTGGTGCCTTATATGGCTGGAGCACTATCATTCCTCACAGTAGCTCCCTATGAGGTCATATGAGTTGTAGACAAATCACAGTTAGCGGCAACCCATCACCATTCTCCAGGTCTTTTCATGGCTCCTCTCAAATCTATGCCATAAAACAACTTCAGAGAGGCAGAGGTTGTTTTGTCTGAGGCTTTCTGAGTTAACAGGCACAGCTTGGTGGTGGGTTCTCATTGCCAGCAGCATGTGAGGCAACTGTTTTCACTGCTTTGAAAGTCTCCCAAGTCTCTTAAGGACCCACTGCCTCCAGCCAGGCCACACATCCGAGCATTCTCTAATTACTTAAGCAGGACTATCTAAGGGGATCAAGGACCAAACACATGAGACAGTTTAGGACATATCATATTCAACCCATGACAAAAAGACCTTTTGCGTTTAATGGTAATGATAAATAATAATAAAGAAAATGATAGACTCAGTAAGATTTGTGGTTCCCTGGGTTAGGGTCACTGGTTTTTACTTGTCAGGAAGTTATGTAGGGTTCTTTAGTGGACTTGAGAATTGTGACCTAAAATTTTGTATCAACACTTAGCTTTTACAATCCTCATCATCTCTGTATTCAGGATGTTCAGTTCCTTTTGCTTAAAACTCAGACTGGTGGATTTAAAAGATGTGGTTCCTCACTGGCACTGAGATGTTGTATTAAGATGCTCTGCTCCAAGGCACCCAAGGGTATGTGAGGAAGAAATTTCACCGCAACTGTCCCTTAAGACCCTGGCCTGATTTCTCATCAGAATCCATAGGTCTCATAAGATGGTGATTGATGGTTGAAATATTATTGAGAAAGTCCTGTCATTCCAGAGTACTATATACATAGATGTTTTATTTATAGTACCATGGGAGATGGAGCCCTGCCATCCTTGCCCTCTGACAAAATACCTTTGCATTATTACTAAACTGTGGAAATTGATTTCCTGTTTTATTACCAATGGTAAAGTCAGGACCACCCTCCCAAGAGATGAAGGGTAGAAGGGGGCTGCTTTTCCTCTCTGTAAATCATCTTTGTTTTCCCCAATTACTCAACAGAAGGACTGAACTCAGTCATTTATTTATTTGTCTTACATTCTTCTTATTCTGTTATAGAATGTCTTAATTAGTGTCTCCATTGCTGTGAAGAGACACCATGACCACAGCAACTCTTATAAAGGAAAACATCTTTTTTGGGGGCAAGTTACAGTTCAGAAGTTCAGTCCATTATCATCACACGGCAGTTAGATGAACAGCATGCAGGCAGACATGGTGCTGGGTACTTCTTGATTAGAAGGCAACAGGAAGTGGACTTAGCAACTGGGTATGGCATGGGCATATAGAAGATCACAAACTTACCCCTAGAGTGAAATACTTTTTCCAACAAGGTCATACCTCCTCCAACAGAAGTACACCTCAGAATAGTGCCGCTTCCATGAGCCAAGGCTCAGCTCAGCTGAGTGGAAGGAGTTTCTTGACAGTTGTCCCCTCCTAAGGATAGAGGGTACCTTCTAAGCACAATATGTCACAGAGAGAAAGAAAGACTTGAGTCTTTGATAGAGTAAAAACAAACATATCAAACAGAACAAAATAAACAAAGAATAGAAAAGGACAAGTAACACATATAGATGCAGACACACACACACCTGCACACACACACACACACACACACACACACACACACACACACACTTGCACACAGAAATCCCATTAAAGCACAAAACTGGAGAGCTTAATATATATGCAAAGGACCAATAAGTTAAAAAAAATTAAAGAAATAAATAAATGAATAAATGCCCCCCAAAGCATTATGGAGCAAAGAATCTCCAAAAAGGTCACTGAGTTCATTTTGTGTTGACTTCTGGTCGTAGGGTCTGTCCACACAAGTGGTTGTATACCCATTGGAGATAACTAATTTTTCATTTGTGAGCAGTTATCAAGTGGAGGTAACTGGGGTAAGAATGTGAGATTGTGTCCTCTTCTCCTCTCAGCCCTGGGACCCCATCTGGCCCTCTCCCATGCAGGCCCTTTGCTTGATCACACAGTCTGAGTTCATATGTGCATTGGTTCTTCTGTGTATAGAAGACATTGTTGTTTCCCCAGTGTCCTCCATCCCCTCTGGCTCTTGCACTCTTTCTGCCTCTCCTCTGAAGAGTTAGTTCTCTGAGGCCTGAGTGGAGAGTTCTGGTGGAGACATCCCATTTAGGACTGAGTTTTTAATGTCTCTCATTATCAGCACATTGTCTAGATCTGGGGCTCCTTATTGTTCCCATGCACTGCAGGAGGAAGTTTCTGATGACTGCCTAGGAGACACTGATCTATGAGATAGCAGAATGTCATTAGGAGTATTTTTATTGCTATTTTCCATTGCCAGAACAGTGCTATTCTGTTTTCCTAAGCCCCTGGGCTATGCAGTCTCAGGTTCTTGGCCCTCAAGCTATGTCAGGGATAGTTCCATCTCATGGATTGGGCCTTAAATCCAATCAGACTGGTTGGTGACTCCCACAAGCTTTGTGTCACTATTACATTAGTGCATCTTGCAGGCAGGATAGGGATAGGGTTAGAGTTACTCATACTGTTAGGGTTTGGTTTAGAATTAGAGCTGTGGTTAAGATCATTACTGGGCTAGGGATAGGTTAGGGTCAGTGATTTTAAGACACTGATTGACACTGTTAGCTTATGTGAGACTGTGTGTGTATAAGCATGAGTGTGGGTGAGTACAATAGTACATTCATGTATCATGATGTGTGTGTTTGTATGATCATAAGTTTGCTTATGCCTATATGAGCATGATTTGAAGAACATGGGTTTGAGTATAGGATTGTGTTTCTCTGGGTATGTGCTTGGAAGTACATTACAGTGGTGTGTGTGTGTGTGTGTGTGTGTGTGTGTGTGTGTGTGTGTGCATGTGAGTGAAAGAGTGCACAGAAGTGACAGTGTATAGCAGACAATGGTATAAGTATCTTGAGTGTAAGCAAGTGTCAGTGAGGTAGTTGTGCATGTAAGGAGTTAGTGACACCATGCAAGAACATGTGTTTATGAGCACAAAAGTAAGTGTGAATGTGTGACTGTGGGTGAGAGAAGAAAAGTATGGAAGAGTGTGTGAGTTCACATGAGTATCAGTGGCAGAACGTATACTGAGTGTGTGTTTTGTAGTGTGCAAGCATGTAGCATCATGATCAACTAACATTTTGTTGCTGTGATAGGCATCAAGGCAAAAGCAACTTGGGAAGGAAGTGTTTATTTCAGCTTACAGGTTAATCCACCAGTGAAGGAAGCCAAGGCAGAAACACAAAGCAGGACCTGAAAGCAGAAACCGTGGAGTAAAGCTGCTTTTTAGCTGGCTTCCTCTGGCTTGCATCTTCTCGTGTGCTCAGCTACCTTTCTTATATAGACCATGCGCATGTGCATAAGAATAGCACCACCCACAGTAGTAGTAATTCATTAGTAGTAATTAAGAAAATGCCCCACAGATATGACGACATACCAAACTGAAAGAGACAGTTCCTCAACTGAGATTATCTCTTTTATTTTAATGTCTAGGTTTGCATTAAGCTGATAAAAACTAACTAGCACAGAATGTATCATTAGTGCAAGGACTATGAAGAATGTGTAAAGGTATGATTGTGTGATTGATTATGTGTGTATACGACCATGTTTACATGTCTTTTGTGCACTCTGACATCAATCATCCTTCAAAAAATGCACCATAGGCTTGGCCACAGGCGAATGTGTTTAAGGCATTTTCTCAATTGAGGTTCCCCTTCCCAAAAGGCTCTATCTTATGCTGACAAAACACTAGCCAGCTCCAAGTACAAGAGTGAGTCTGTGTGTGTGTGCATGATTATCTGTGAGCATGTTAATGTATGTGAGAGAGTGTGTAAATGTTTGAGTGCCTAAGTGTGTATCAGAACAAGAGCCCTCAATTCACCTTCCTCAGCCTATTCAGTCTCTCCCTCTGGCATTTCTCGGAGTCCAGGCCATGTGTGCTTAGGGCAGAATTGTATGCAAATGGCCAGGTGGAGTGACTCAAGTGAGGGTCCAATGACCTGACCTTGACCTTGATTCTAGGAAGGAATACCTGCCATCTGTGGGCTGAGGTGATACACCTACAAACGGGCACAGCTGATCTCATAAAGACAGCTGTTATGCTAGGATACTACTGCACAACATCTGGATTTGCCTCCTGTTTATACTCTAGGGGGTTTTGAGCAATAGGAGCTGCATCCTGGAATCACCAGCTTACCTACTCAAGCCAGCAACCCCACGAGAAACTAAAGAGGCAGGGCCTACAGGTCCACCATGGCCACAGCTATGCAAAAACCTGAGGAAATATTCTGGAATCCTGCAAGCAACACCAGGATGTTCCACTCTGTGAAATGGGTACCAGACTAGATGCTCTTTACACTCACCAGCAGCTTCCCGTCACCATGATCCTCATTGGTGACAGATGCCCCATTTATCATGGAGAGCCATGTCTAGAGCATCCACCCCAGGGTTTTGTCCTGAGGTCTGGACCCTGGTGACTGGCCAAAAGTCTACGAAGTATAGGTGGTGTGAAGCAATGAAGAGCAGCAGATCCGGAGATGCTGTCTAGTTCAGGGAAGAAAGGAGATAGGCTGAGTACTGAGTGGATGCTCTAAACCTCCCCTTCCCAGTAATGGACAATGTTTTCTAAGACTGGAGACTATTCATCTCACATACTGCTTTTTTTTTTTATTGAAAATAATTTTATCCCCTATAATCTGATGCTGTTTTCCCCTCCCCCATCTCCTGATCCTCTCACCTTCCTAACCTATTCAACCCAAGGTCTTCTTTCTCTATCTCCGACAAACAAATAGGTCCATTGGAAAAAAAAATCAAACCAAGATGAAAAAAAAAAGAGAAAAAAATTAAAGGAAAAGAAACAGACACAAAATCCATGAAAACACATAAGTGGAATCCATAATATATAAGCAAAAGATCAGTAAGGTTTAAAAATATCCAAACAAAGTATTATGAGACCAAATATCTCTCAGAACACCTGCACAGATCTTAAATGCCCCCCTTGTCCCATTCCCCCTCCATGGGCCTCCTGGACTGGCCCCTCGGGTCACTCTGCACAGATGGCAGTGACACCTGTCTCCTGGTGGCCGGTCAGGCATTTGCCATTCTCATCACACAGGCCAAGCTGACTTGCTGAGTTCGTCTCTGATCA
Source organism: Peromyscus leucopus (assembly GCF_004664715.2). Lineage (NCBI taxonomy): Eukaryota > Metazoa > Chordata > Mammalia > Rodentia > Cricetidae > Peromyscus > Peromyscus leucopus. Next base: position 75,316,025 of record NC_051073.1, on the reverse strand, counting down.
TTGTATGAGTCCACCTACCTTCAGAAATAGATGCCACTCTCTAGCCAGCCACACTACCTGGAAATAGTATCATCAAAATGAGTCATCAAGCCACGCCCCCTGCCTAGTAGGAAAACCGCCACAACTGCCTGGGGAACGCGCATGTGCAATACAAAACACAGAGCATAGGAACGAAGAGCAGTTGGCCACGCAGGCGCATGTGCATTGATGGCGTCCGCTTCCCTTTTGGCCTAAATGTATTCGTTCCAGGGGGAAAGAGTGAGTCTGCGCATAAAAATAAAAGCTGTTTAGGGACCCTCGGCAGAAGAAATAATTACATGCAATCATGAATATCCATTGTCCAACAGGCATTTGCCAAGAACCCAGTATATGCCAGGCACGGTTCTGGGTGCTGCTTTGCACCACACTAACACACTGCTCTGTGCACACTAGTCGCTCAGTACAAGTCAAGCAATCAACTATGTAAAGATTCCTCCCGACCTCTGCCCTCCTTGCTGGAGCTGCCTGGCTGGGACCTGAGGGGACCCTGCATGGAAACGGGTGGCCAGTAGGAGGCGATGTGGAATCTCCGGGCGGCCACCCTTAATGCTAACCTTTTACAGGTTGCAGTTATTGGTGGCAGCTGGTAGTGGTGCTGGACTCGGGACATCCACAGGGCTGGAGGCAGCGATATAGCAAAAGCTGGCACTTTGGCGGAAGAAGGTGCATGGAACCTAGGAGATGGAGCTGTGTGAGGCTGCACAGGCTGCTGGTGCCGCCATCGACCTTCAGGTGTTCAAGCGAGAAGGCGAGGGTCAGGGCTTCCAGCTCATACTCCCTGCAGATAGGCCCGCTTCAGGACCCCTCAGAGCCTCCATCAGCTACTATAAAAACTCTCACATCGCTGTATTGGTCTTCAGGGTGGTGGCCCAGCTCCCCCAGCTCATGGAGCAGGTCTGCCCTGAGACTTGCAGGTTTCACTAAGCATTGCATTTGTTTCCTGAGGATCATGGTGAACTTGATGAATCTGATGTGGCTCCCCTCCTTGTCTTCCAGATGCTGAAGTCCATGTGTGCTGAGCAGCCACTGGCTAGTGATTGCTACGACTCCGTGTCCATATTCTTGTCTACATTAGGGACTGGAGGTTAGAGATGGGGCAGGAATTCCAGCCAAGGGTGGCAGGCATGGGGGAGGGGCGGGGAACTATAGTCTGGCTTGGCTCAGAATGGCTTAGCCTGTCTGTGGGTCTCCGCCCAGGGTCTGCAGACCAATTCAACTTCCAGGGACCTTAGTTGGCTCCATCTTTTGGATTGTTCTGCTGGATCAACGACTGGTCCAAGCAATCTAGGGTCCTTCTGTATGACACCTTCCCACCTCTTTATCATGCGTTCCTTCCACAGGTACTGGAATAAACATGGCTTTGGTCTCCATCTACCTGACAATCACAGCCTCAGGGAAGGACTCAGAGAACATGGCAGACAGCTCCTTACCTACCCTTCCCAGGCCTGGTCTAGCTCCCCTTCATCTCAGGCCAGGCCTGCACACCTCCCATCTGGGGATTAGTTGGGTTACAGGACTGGAGCCATCTGCCTTCCTTGGAACATAGAGTAGAAGTCTGACAGGAAGATTAGCCCAGGCTCAAATGTGAAGGATGTGCTCTTGTGGACATGACTGGGATGGTGTATAAGCAGATGGTGGTAACCAGAGTGTGTGACAGAGGGAGTCAGGTCCTTGCACCTACCCATCTACCTGGTGCATCTGTTCTCTTTGGCTGCTGGAATGCTCTTAACACAACTTGTCCACCCAGGCAAGTGGATGGAGGTCCACTGCTGGTTCACTGCCTGAAAGCACGGAAGACCCTGGAAGGTATCCAAAGAGGGGAAGTGCAGACCTGGCCCACTGAAGTGACCCACTGACACACACTCACTGACTCACCCTCTTTCTGCTCATGTGTGTCTGTCTGGCCTCTATGGCCCTCCTTTCTCTGTGAGGAACAGAAACAAGGCCACCCCTTTCCTCAGGCCTGCAGCCTCTCCAGTTCTCAGGCCTTCAGTCCTTCCAGGACCAAGTACATGTGTCACTGACCTGGGAATGCTCCTCAGGTTCTGATCCACAAATCACTGGTTATTGGCTTTTTTAAAATTTTAAAATTTAATTTATTTTTACATATTAGCCACGGATTCCCTTGTTCTCCCCCTCCCCACCTTCCCCACAGCCTACCCTCCATTCCCATCCCCTCCAGGGCAAAGACTCCCCTGGGGATTGAGTTCAACCTGGTAGATTCAGTCCAGGCAGGTCCAGTCCCCTCCTCCCAGGCTGAGCCAAGTGTCCCTGTATAAGCCCCAGGTTTCAAACAGCCAGCTCATGCACTAAGGACAGGTCCCGGTCCCACTGCCTGGATGCCTTCACAAACAGATCAAGCTAATCAACTGTCTCAATTATCTAGAGGGCCTGATCCAGTTGGGGGCTCCTCAGCTATTGGTTCATAGTTCATGTGTTTCCATTTGTTTGGCTATTTGTCCCTGTGCTTTTTCCAATCTTGGTCTCAACAATTCTCGCTCATATAATCCCTCTTCTTTCTCGCTAATTGGACTCCTGGAGCTCCATTTGGGGCCTGGCCATGGATCTCTGCATCTGGTTCCCTCAGTCATTGGATGAGGTCTCTAGCACAACAATTAGGGTGTTTGGCCATCCTATCACCAGAGTAGGTCAGTTCGGGCTTTCTCTCGACCATTGTGGTAGTCTATTGTGGAGGTATCTTTGTGGATTTCTGTGAATCGCTCTAGCACTTTGCTTGTTCCTATTCTCATGTGGTTTTTATTTATCATGGTCTATTATTCCTTGTTCTCCCTCTCTGTTCTTGATCTAGCTGGGATCTCCCACTCCCCTAAGCTTTCTTTCCCTTGACCCTTGCCCTTCATTTCCCTCACTCACGTCCAGGTTGTTCATGTAGATCTCATTCATTTCTCTGTCATTGGATGATCCCTGTGTCTTTCTTGGGGTCCTGTTTTCTAGGTAGCTTCCCTGGAGTTGTGAGCAGCAGTCTAGTCATCTTTGTTTTACATCCAGTATCCTCCTATGAGTGAGTATATACCATGTTTGTCTTTCTGAGTCTGGGTTACCTCACTCAGGAAGATTTTTTTCTAGATCCATCCATTTGCCTGCAAACCTCATGATATCATTGTTTTTCTCTGCTGAGTAGTATTCCACTGTGTATATGTACCACATTTTCTTTATGCATTCTTCAGTTGAAGGGCACCTAGGTTTTTCCAGGTTTTGGCTATTACAAACAATGCTGATATGAACATAGCTGAGTAATTGCCCTTGTGGTATGATTGAGCATTCTTTGGGTATATGCCCAAGAGTGGTATAGCTGGGTCTTGGGGGAGATTGATTCTCAGTTTTCTAAGAAAGTGCCATATTGATTTCCAAAGTGGTTGTACAAGCTTGCATTCCTACCAGCAGTGAAGGAGAGTTCCCCTAGCTCCACATCCTCTCCAGCATAAGCTGTCTGCAGTGTTTTTGATCTTAGCCATTCTGACAGGTGTAAGGTGGTATCTCAAAGTCATTTTGATTTGCATTTCCCTGATGATTAGGTATGTTGAGCAATTCCTTAAATGTCTTTCAGCCATTTGAGCTTCCTCTGCTGAGAATTCTGTTTAGTTCTATAGCCCATTTCTTAATTGGACTGTTGGGCATTTTGATGTCTAATTTCTTGAGTTCTTTATATATTCTGGATATCAGTCCTCTGTCAGATGTGGGGTTGGTGAAGACCTTTTCCCATTATATAGGCTGTCACTTTGTCTTGTTGACTATATTCTTTGCTCTACAAAAGCTTCTCAGTTTCAAAAGGTCCCATTGATTAATTGTTTCTTTCAGTGCTACTAATGTTATATTTAGGAAGTGATCTCCTATGCCATGTGTTCAAGACTACTTCCTACTTTCTCTTCTATCAGGTTCGGAGTAACTGGATTTATGTTGATACTTTAATCCACTTGGACTTAAGTTTTGCACGGTGACAGATATGGATCTATTTGCAGCCTTCTACACGTTGACATCCAGTTATGCCAGCACCATTTGTTGAATTGTTTTCTTTTTTCCATTGTACAGTTTTGGCTTCTTTGTCAAAAATTATATGTTTATAGGTGTGCAGGTTAATGTCAGGATCTTCAATTCAATTCCATTTGGTTCACATGTCAGTTTTTATGCCAGTACCAAGCTGTTTTTATTACTGTAGCTCTATAGTAGAGCTTGAAGTCAGGGATCGTGATGCCTCCAGAGGTTGTTTTATTGTACAGGATTCTTTAGGTTATCCTGGGTCTTTTGTTTTTCCATATGAAGTTGAATATTATTCTTTTCAGGTCTGTGAAGTATTGTGTTGGTATTTTGATGGGGATTGCATTGAATCTGTAGATTGCTTTTGGTAAGATGGCTATTTTTACTATGTTATTCCTACTTATCCATGAGCATGGGAGATCTTTCCATGCTCTGACACCTTCTTCGATTTCTTTTTTCAGGGACTTAAAGTTCTTGTCATAGAGATTCTTCACTTGCTTGGTTAGTGTTACCCAAGGTATTTTATATCATTTGTGGCTATTGTAAAGGGTGATGTATCTCTGATTTCCTTTTCAGCCTGTTTGTCAATTGTATATAGGAGAGCTACGGATTTTTTTGAATTGATCTTGTATCCTGCTATGTTGCTGAAGGTGTTTATATGTTGTATCAGTTCCTTGGTTGAATCTATAGGGTCACTCAAGTATACTATCATGTCATCTGCAAATAGGGAAAGCTTGACTTCTTCCTTTCCAATTTGTATCCCCTCAACCTCCTTATGTTGTCTTATTGCTCTAGAACTTCAAGTACTATATTGAATAAGTATGGGGAGAGCAGACAGCCTTGCCTTGTTCCTGATTTTAGTGGAATTGCTTTGAGTTTCTCTCCATTTAATTTGATGTTGGCTGTTGGCTTGCTGTAAATTGCCTTTATTATGTTTAGGTATGTTCCATATATTCCTGGCCTCTCTAAGACCTTTATCATGAAGGGGTGTTGGATTTTGTCAAATGCCTTTTCTGTATCTAGTGAGATGATCATGTGGCTTTTTTCTTTGAGTTTGTTTATATGGTGTATTACATTGATGGATTTTCGTATGTGGAACCACCCTTGCATCCCTGGGATGAAGCCTACTTGATCATGGTGGATAATTTTTTTGATGTGTTCTTTTAGTCTGTTTGCCAGTATTTTATTGAGTATTTTTGCATCAATGTTCATGAGGGAGACCGGTCTGTAGTTCTCTTTCTTTGTTGTATCTTTGTTTGGTTTAGGAATCAAGGTAATTGTAGCCTCATAGAAGGAGTTTGGTAATGTTCCTTCTGTTTCTATTGTGTGGAACAATTTAGAGAGCATTGGTATTAACTCTTCTTTGAAGATCTTGTAGAATTTTGCACTGAAACCATCTGGTACTGGGCTTTTTTTGGTTGGGAGACTTTTAATGACTGTTTCTATTTCCTTAGGGGTTATTGGATTGTTTAAATAGTTTATCTGGTCTTGATTTAACTTAGGTATGTGGTACCTATCCACAAAGTTATCCGTTTCTTTTAGATTTTCCAGTTTTGTGGAGTAGAGGTTTTTGAAGTATGACCTGATGATTCTCTGGATTTCCTCATTGTCTGTTGTTACGTCCCCCTTTTCATTTCTGACTTTGTTAATTTGGATGCGCTCTCTGTGTCTTTTGGTTAGTTTGGATAAGGGCTTGTCTATCTTGTTGATTTTCTCAAAGAGCCAACTCTTTGTTTCATTAATTTTTTTGTATTGTTCTCTTTGTTTCTATTTTATTGATTTCAGCTCCCAATTTGATAATTTCCTGGCGTCTATTCTTCCTTGGAGACTTTGCTTCTTCTTGTTCTAGAGCTTTCAGGTGTGCTGTTAAGTCACTAGTGTGAGATTTCTCCAACTTCTTTATGTGGGCATTTAGTGCTATGAATTTCCCTCTTACCACTGCTTTTATAGTGTCCCATAAGTTTGGGTTTGTGGTGTCTTCATTTTCGTTGATCTCTAAGAAGCCTTTAATTTTTTTCTTAACCCATTGGTGATTCAGTTGAGCATTATTCAGTTTCCATGAGATTGTAGGTTTTCTGTAGTTTTTGTTGTTGTTGAAATCTAACTTTAAACCATGGTGTTCTGATAGAATGCACGAAGTTATTCCAATTGTTTTGTATCTGTTGAGATTTGCTTTGTGGCCAAGCATGGGGTCGATTTTAGAGAAGGTACCAAGGGGTGCTGAGAAGGTATATTCTTTTTTGTTAGGGTGGAATGTTCTGTAGATATTGATTAAGTCCATTTGAGTCATAACATCAGTTAAGTTCTTTATTTCTCTGTTAAGTTTCGATTTGGGAGATCTGTCCAGTGGTGAAAGTGGGGTGTTGAAGTCTCCCACTATTAATGTGTGGGGTTTTATATATGGTTTAAACTTTAGTAATGTTTCTTTTACATATGTGGTTGCCCTTGTGTTTGGGGCATAAATGTTTAGAATTGAAACTTCATCTTGGTGGATCTTTCCTGTGATAAGTATGAAATGTCCTTCTTGATCTCTTTTGATTGATTTTAGTTTGAAGTCTATTTTGCTGGATATTAGGATGGCTACATCTGCTTTCTTTTTAAGATTATTTGATTGGAAAGTCTTTTCCCAGCCTTTTATTGTTAGGCAGTGTCTATCTTTGAATTTGAAGTGTGTTTCTTTTATGCAGCAGAAAGATGGGTCCTGCTTTTGTATCCATTCTGTAAGCCTGTGTCTTTTTATAGATGAATTAAGTCCATTGATATTAAGGGATATTAATGACCTGTGATTGTTTATTCCTGTTATTTTTTGGTGGTAGTATGTTTGTACTTCTCTTCTTTGGGGTTTACTGCTATGGCTTTATCTATTGCCAGTGTTTTAGAGGGTGTATCTGACTTCCTTAGGTTGGAATTTTCCTTCTAGTGCTTTCTGTAGGGCTGGGTTTGTGGGTAAGTATTGTTTAAATCTGGCTTTGTCTTGCAATGTCTTGTTCACTCTGTCTATGATGATTGAAAGTTTTGCTGGGTATATTAGTCTAGGCTGGCATCCATGGTCTCTTAGTGTCTGCATTACATCTGTCCAGGTCCTTCTGGCTTTCAAAGTCTCCATTGAGAAATTGGGTGTTATTCTGATGGGTTTGCCTTTATAAGTCACTTGGCCTTTCTACTTTGCTGCTCTTAATATTCTTTCTTTATTCTGTACATTTAGTTGTTTAATTATTATGTGTCGAGGGAACTTTTTTGGGGGGTCTAGTCTGTTTGGTGTTCTATAGGCTTCTTGTATCTTCATAGGCATTTCCTTCTTTAAGTTGGGAAAGTTTTCTTCTATAATCTTGTTGAATATATTTTCTGTGCCTTGGAGTTGGTATTCTTCTCCTTTCTCTATCCCTATTATTCTTAGGTTTGGTCTTTTCATGGTGTCCCAAATTTCTTGGACATTTTGGGTCATGACTTTGTTGGCTTTAGTGTTTTCTTTGACTGATGAATCTATTTCTTCTAGCATATCTTCAATGCCAGAGATCCTCTCTTCCATCTCTTGCATTCTGTTGGTTATAATTGCATCTGAAGTTCCTGTTCATTTCCTCATATTTTCTATTTCCAGCATTCCCTCTGTTTGTATTTTCTTCATTTTTTTCTATTTCCCTTTTCAGGTCTTCAACTGTTTCCTTCAACTGTTTCATTCCTTTTTCATGATTTTCTTTCAGGGATTTATTGTTTTCTTCTGTTTTGTTTCTCTTTTTCTCTAGTTTTTTTTAAATAGAGTTCTTCCCATTTTTGTTTGTCTTTTCCTCAATTTCATTTTTGATTTCTTCTATATAAGGCTCTAGCCTCTTCATGATATTATTCATAAGGTTGCTTTTTTCTGCTTCTTCCATTTTGTGATGTTCAGGTCTTGCTGTTGGAGGAGGGCTAGGTTCTGGTGATGCTGTATTGCTCTTCATTTTGTTGTATGTACTTCTGCCTTGATGTCTGCCCATCTCTTTGTGGATTCATTCTTGGTCTTATCAGCGCTCTTGGTCCAGACAGAGCTGACAGATTCAGGAAGCCTCTCTCTGGTCCAAATGGAAGTTCTCTTGTCCAGATGGGAGCTCCAGGGCGGGATAGGAGCTGGGGGCTGGTCTCTAAGTCTCAGAAAGTGGCTGGAGTCTCAGGCGGATGGATGTAGGGGAAGGATGTGGAGATTGCAGGGTCTGCCGGGGTCTTGGAGAAGGGGAGCCTTCCTGGTGGGGGTGGAGGGGATCCTGCCCGATGGCCAGAACCTGGGGCCAATTTGGTCAGGTCTTCCCTGGAATGGCTGGTGTCCAGGGATGGGATCTAAGGGCAGGTCTCTCTGGGTATGAGCCCAGGCACTTACCTCTTGTCCAGATGGGAGGTCTCGGGGCCGGTTATTGGCTTTTATAACCAAACCAACTGCTCAGATAGACAACCATGTTGTTAGTGACATGGGAACCTGGGAATTGGCTTCTGGCAATGCTACTATGAGTAGTGTAGGAGGGAGGTAAAGAAAAGCTGGTTTCTAGGGGGAACAGTAACAGGGAGTATGGGCTGTAGCCTGCAATGCTTGGGGAACTATGTGACCCCATTAGCGACAGCAACTGAAGCACCAAATAGAAATAAAAATTCAAAATGTGTCAGAATCACAGAGGTGATCACAGAGATGAGCCACTTTTGCTGTGGAGGAAGAGTTGCCTTTCTTTTGTCCTCCCAGCCCTATAAAGCCACAGGTTCTAACCTTGGTTGCCTTCTACAACTAGATGAGAAGAACCTATGTCTGAAGATGCCACCCATCTTGGTTGGAAGATACAGAGAAAACAGCTGAAAGCTTCCTCCTTGCTGGCTAGCTTTCATAGTGCCAGAAGATACCACACTGGCTACTGGAGGAGAAAAGCCTCCAGCAGTTTCACCTAGCTGTGATCCTCCTGGACAGATATGCCCTCTTTGCTGAAAGAAACGGGTGATTTTCTGGATAGGTACCACATACTAAAGTTAAATCAAAACCAGATAAACTATTTAAATAGACCAATAACCCCTAAGGAAATAGAAACAGTCATTAAAAGTCTCCCAACCAAAACAAGCCCAGGACCAGATGGTTTCAACACAGAATTCTACCAGATTTTCAAAGAAGAGCTAATTCCAATACTCTTCAAATTGTTCCACACCATAGACACAGAAGGAATGTTACCAAACTTGTTTTATGAGGCTACAGTTACCCTGATAGCCAAACCACACAAAGATGCAACAAAGAAAGAGAATTACAGGCCAATCTCCCTCATGAACATTGATGCAAAAATACTCAACAAAATATTGACAAACTGAATTCAAGAACATATCACAAAATTATCCACCATGACTAAATAGTTTTCATCCCAGGGATGCAAGGATGGTTTAACATATGAAAATCTGTCAATGTAATACACCATATAAACAAACTGAAAGAAAAAAAACACATGATCATCTCACTAGATGCTGAAAAAGCCTTTGACAAAATTCAACACTCCTTCATGGTAAAGGTCCTAGAGAGATCAGGAATACAAGGAATATTCCTAAACATAATAAAGGCAATTTACAGCAAGCTGACAGCCAACATCAAATTAAATAGAGAGAAACTCAAAATGATTCCACTAAAATCAGGAACAAGACAAGGTTGTTCACTCTCCCCATATTTATTCAATATAGTACTTGAAGTTCTAGCTAGAGCAATAAGACAACAAAAGGAGATCAAAGGGATAGAAATTGGAAAGGAAGAAGTCAAACTTTCACTATTTGCAGACAATATAATAATGTACATAAGTGACCCTAAAAACTCTACCAGGGAACTCCTACAGCTGATAAGTGCCTTCAGTAATGTTTCAGGATACATGATTAATTAAAAAAAAATCAGTAGCCCCCTATATACAAATGATAAATGGGCTGAGAAAGAAATCAGAGAAACATCACCCTTTACAGACTTGGAAAGAACAATACTCAACTTCACATGGAAAAACAAAAAACCCAAGATAGCTAAAAAGAATCTTATACAATAAAGCAACCTCTGCAGTTGTACATTCCTAAAGTGAGAGTTTGTCCTAAGCACATTACTTCACAAATGAAAAGAAACACTTGTGTCTTTCCACATATCACAATTTACTGAGTAACAAATTCTTAAGGTGTGAATGTCTCAAAGACAGAAATTCATCATAAATTCCCACTTTTTCTCTGCTGAGGTGAACAGCTTCACTTATTCCAATTTTAATTAGGAATACTAGTGATCAATCACATAACATACAGTAAATCTATCAGTCTTTCTCTGTCTCTCTGTCTCTGTCTCTGTCTCTGTCTCTCTCTCTCTCTCTCTCTATATATATATATATATATATAATATTGCTTTTTCTTATCTGTCTTTTTCTTATCTATCTTTCTCTCTGCTTGCTTGCTAGTTGTTCTTAGGTTACACAGTGACATTAAAGGTTTAAGAGGCCACAGCAGACTTCACCTTCAGAAGTAGGATAGTAGAAACATGAACATTCTGCAGTGATAACAGAAAAGTGGAAGTCAGGCTGGACAGAGCTAAAAAAGCAGCTTGGGTGTGAGATCAGAGCTGCAGACTTGAGTCCATCTACAGAAGCAAGAAGATAGGACAAGGTCCGGACGAAGGACTAGGCAGCCAGATGGCTATCAGGCTCGACCAGGGGAGATACAGGCTTATGTCCATGGATTGTGCCACATCACTGGCAGGAACTAAACCAAGCTGAAGCACTAGGGACAGTCAGGAGCCCTTCATGTGTCAATCCTCAGACCACACAGGGGTGACAAGGGGGAAGCGTTTCAGGAAATCTCCTTTATGATCTTCCTGCAATTGAAACAGTTTTGTCTCTGTGCAGGGCAGAGGGGAAATCAATACTTTGGAAAAACCTATATAACACAATAAACAGAACATAAGACAAATAAATAAAAGACAGAGTTTAGTCCTTCCATTGAGTATGCAGGGGACCACAACAGAATTACAGAGAGGAAAAGCATCCCTCCTTCTACAGAAGCAAGAAAATGGGAGAAGCCCAGAGGCAGAAGGCAGATGGGATAATTTAAGTTTAGGAAAGCTGGCAATAAACAAGTCAAGCTAAGGCTGGGCATTTATAATTAAGTATTAGCCTCCATGTGTGATTTATTTGGGAGTTGGGTTCCAGGCCTCCCAAAAAAGAGCAAAAACAAACAACACAGAATTTTAGGTTTCAAGTATCAAGGCAATTAAAGAATCCCACATAACTTCTTGACTAGTAAAAACCAGTGTCCATTACCCAGTAAATCTTCCTGAGTCTATAATTTTCTTTGTCATTATTGTGTTTCGGCTTGGATGGAAAAGTATGCTGGCAGTTGGGAGTCAAGGAATACAACAAATTCACACCACACAACAAATCTTACACAAGAGATGTATTGGGGGGAAAACCAGGAGGGCAGTTGCCTCTGTTCAGTAGAGGACAAGGGTTTACATAGAGTTTCTTGGGGAAGGGGTAGAACTTTTCAGGATGAAGCTTTCCAGGGTGGAAATTGGTGGGATTTCATGTCCAGAGATTGGGCTTTTTACTTTGTAGGGTAGGGGGAAGAGTCTAGCTGTTAGGGTAGTTAGAACATTTGGTGGGTTGAATCTAGAATTTGGTAGGAGAGGCCTGGCCACTTATGTGGCTTGAGGGGCTTAAATTTCCTCCTTTTTTATTTATTACTGTTAAACAATCAGGCCACAGGAAAGGGGGCAATATTGTCATTAGATTACTTCCTGCTGAATCAGGAAGTTCTTTGGGTGAACTTGATCTTGACCATCAGAGAATAGTTGGGAGCTGCTGATCGCTGACTCTGTAGCTAAGGGCTGGTAATCATGAAATAACAGCTGTTTAAAAGTCTAGTTAGAAATCTTTTGACCCTGTTGAAGAAATATAGATAAGAAGTTTATAAGGGAGGGTGAAACTAGTAGAATTAAGACAAGGAAGAAAAAGAGGGTTAAAAAGGGAGTTATCCAATTCCATATTGGACTGCCAATGAGCCACTGGCTAGAGGCATCGAGTTCTTTTGTATATTTTTGGAGTTCCATCTGCAGCTGTCAGATCTTGTCTTTTACTATACCTGACTGGTTGACATAGAAGAAACATTCCTCCCTGAGGAAGAGACAAAGACCACATCTTTCTGCTGTTAGTGAAGTTAATCCTCGACAAATTTGTAGCACTTATGGCAGCCAGTGAGTCTACTTGGTCCTGGAGAGTGAGGATGGCCTGAGCCACCCATTGGAGATGCTGGATGAAAAGAGAGGAAATCTGATGGTAAATAGTCAGGGAAGTTGTCAGTCCCACCACTCCAGTGCTGTCAGTGATTATACCCAGGACTGCTAGAGGGGGTATGACCTGAACTGATCTTTTGTCATGCTGTGCTGCTATAAACCCTGTGATGGGAATTGGAAAAGACTCTTCACAGGTACTACCCTCTAGTTTTGGGAAACCAGGGCACAAGTCCCAGACCACCAGCAGGTAGGCAGCAGTAAATTTGAGGGCCATAGAGAATCAAGGCACTGTGAATATTTCGGCATAGGGGCTGAGTGGAAGTAGTAAGGGTTAAGATACTATTGAATTCTGTGGAATCCAGCATTCCCACATAGCATGTTCCTGAGGAGCTAAAGCAGTCTGTGATACTGAAGAGAGAGATGTGGGAGAGATAAAGGATAGTAGTTATATTTGGCTTAGAACAATTATTGAAAGGTGAGGTAAGAGAATCTAATAAGACCATGGGTGAGGGCACAAATGGTGGTCATAAGTTTGACGCAGGAGAGACATACAACCGGATTCTCCAAAGCAGTCAGGCAGAGAGAATAAGAGCTGATATGCAGAGGTTAAGGTCTGAAACAAGGGGTGGTATGACAGGGGTGTGGGGTCAATATCATCTAAAAGGGGTGATACTAGGGATGTAAAGACCATTGAGGAGATTCTACTGTGCCTGTACCTAGAGTTTGAGAGAGTGGGATGTGCACCCTCTGTATTTGGATTGTGCCTGGTGGACAGCTGTAAAAAGTGCTATTGTAAAGTTTACCAATGGCCCTGTCTCCCATCTGAGGTGTCACTGGTCATTAATTAGAATACACAAGATTGGTCATTTTGCGTAAAAGGTAGAACACCTTCTTGAATATGCCTCATATCTCCTACAGGACCAATAAGGGCAGCCTCCACGAGTCTCTGGCCAACATGGACAGTGATCTCTAGTTTGACCATAGAGAAAGCAAGCATAGGGGGCAGGTGTTTTTGATGTCAATGTAGGTGTTATAGGGACAACTATCTCCTTTTGGCCAACTGCTGGTTAGCAGTCTCTAGAGCCCACTACATGAGAGCTCAGGCTGAACCATTAATTACAGATTTCCTGAACTCTTGAAATCTTAATATAACAATAGCATAGAGGAAGAAAGAAATCTGAAACATTTTTCATTATCTTAAATAACTTTCTTATACTTTCATTTACATGCCTTAAAACATTTTATTATGCCTTCAGAACTTTCTTAAGCTTTCATATCCTCAGACATTTATACACTTTCCTGTACCTTCAGAACTCTGACCTTTATCTACTTTCTTAGACCCTCAGAACTTAATGAGATTTCACTAATAGCCCCTTCTGGGTTGTCTTTGGGAACTTCCGTCTTGCCACACAGTGCCCAGTCTCAGTTTCTCTCCATGACCCCTTCATGTCTTTTTAAAACTAATACCACCCAGGTGAGTCTTATATTACAAAGTATGGCTGCTGGAATGAGGTACATTCTTGTATGAGTATATGGATGTCAGCTTTAATACCTTTTAAAACAAGTATTGTTTTTAAAAATCTTACAATTTTTGTTTTCTGGACAGAAATTATCATACAAAAACTAGAGAAAACAGGCACAGGAGTAAGTACCAGTGAAGGAGAGGCGGATAAGAGAGTTATAGAAAACTGAATCAGCCTTTGACAGCCTGATATCGAGCAATTTCCCTACTCTATTAGGCTGGGATATTGGTTAGAGGTGGGGGTTCTGCACATGTAAAAGCTACCATGGACAGGTATAGTTAGGAAGAAATAGAGGAAGAGAGAACAAGTTTGGCTAATAAAAGATTTTCGGATCCTTTGTTTGTGCGGTGGCAGAAGTTGCCACCATCGAAAATCAAGTATGCCAGTTTAAGCTGTTTGTAGTAACAGAGTGAGGATTTAATAAAATCCAAGTCCATGGAGGAAGACTGGAAGGGTCACAAACAAACTCCACTGGAGGGAGTTTCTATAAGCTCCAAGTGGGAGCTGAGAGACAAGTAAGAAGTCCAGGAGGGCATAGAGAAGCTGAGAGACTTCCAGGCAAAAACTGAGAAACAGGAGGGGCAAGGTTACAGAGGCTCAGAATGGTGTAAGGAAGCTGCAGAATTTAGCAGGCAGCTTCTTTTGAGAGGCAAGACAACATACATTGAGGGTAGAGAACAGGTAGCTCCCAGGGAAAGGGGCAAGGAAAAGTCTCGGAATGTGGAGCATATAGGCAGCTCCTTCGGGGAGCTCAGAAAGTTCCAGAAGGACCTGAGAGGAAGCAGAGGGTTGTAAATGTTGTAGTAATAAGAATTTCAATCCTGGGCATTTCCAAGCAGACTGAGAGACTTGTCAGAGAGAAATGTCCCAAATCACACAGGGGAGGTATCCCTTTCCATGTGATGGGGATCTGGTAGGGCAAGAGGAAGCTTCCTGGGTACCAGTGTGGCTTTCATAGTAAAAGTAAGCAAAGCAGGAAGCTCCATAGTGACACCTACCCAGCAGAATGGGAGAGACACGTGGATAAAGCAGGCTGAGGATAAAACAACTGGAGACGTGCAAATGTCTTAGTAAGCAGAATTGCCCACATGGTGGGGTCCTGAAGGGTGTTTGCAGGGAGTGTGCCAACATGATGGGCAGTGCAAAGGGAGATGCTCATGTAGCAGTTGGCCCAAAAAGGGCATAGTAGGGAGATGCCCACTTGGCGTGCAACCCAAATGTGCATAGCTGGTAAAGAGGACACTTGCTGAGTAGGCAAGGGGAGATGGATGGTTTTAGCTAAGGTGGCGAGTAGTGGCCGGAGAGGCAGACTATAGAATCAGATTTGGTGGGTGGCAAAAGGCAGCAGAAGCAAATGGTCTGTTCATATCTTAGGAGAGTCAGATCAGCAGCTTGAGTCAGTTTGAAATGTTGAGATGTGGGCATGGCTGAAAGGTAAGTGTAGCATCCTCTACCAATGATACCTGAAGAGAGAGCACTTTGGAAGGGGGTGGTGTTTGGAGACCCTTGTGTGTTAGGAGATGGGTCAGGTGGTGAAGAGAGACGACAGCAGTGGGTGACTTGAAGGTTACGCTTCTTTATTCATATATAAGAAGTTCAGCTGCAGCCTGAGCACACAGACAGAGTGCCCATCCTTAGACAGTATGTTTTAATTTTTTGATAAGTATGCAACAGGCGCAAAGGAAAGTGCCAGTGGGTGACCCAGCACCCTGAGGGCATATCCCTCCTTTTCTGTAACCTGGAGGAAGGAGGGGTGAGCTAAGTCCACAAGATGGAGGGCTGGAGCCTGGGGGAGGGCTTGTTGAAGATTACAAAATGGCTTAGCAATGGTTGTAAGAAGGGGTTTGTGTGAGGATCCAAGGGCCATCTCATACAGGGGGTGGTCGAGAAGAGAGAAGGAAGGAATTCAAGAATGTCAGAAGCCAGTTGGACTGAAGAAGACTACAGGATTGCAGCTCCATTGGTGGGGGATGGGGTCAGGTGAAGGTGTAGAGGGCCAGCTGAGGCCCTAAAGACCATGGTTGGGGGTACCTCCACCTCCAAAGTACCAGAGGGGTGCCAGACACTCAACCGTCACTTCCCCAGACTTAGGGAAATGTTTACCCTGACCAAAGGGGAAACTTACCTAAGTGATGTGGTAAATGGGGTGCTGAGCAGTCAGTGAGCCAGAAGGTAAGTTTTTTGCTGGTGGACTGGAGATGAGAGATAGGGACCCAGGTCAGCTTAGACCTGGAGGAGGAATACAAGCACTAGGAGAGACTATCCCGTGTTTTGGCACAAAATTTAAGCATTACAGCTTGTATGGGAAGGTATCTGGGCTGTAAGGAGCCAAGGAATACCAGAGTCACACCACACAACAAACCTTACACAAGAGATGAATTCGGAGGGGGAAAAACAGGAGGGTGACTATCTTTGCTTGGGTGAGAATCAGCTGGGAACTGAGCAGAAGGCAGGGCTTCTGAAGAGTTTCTTGGAGAAGGGGGTGGCACTTTTCAGGGTACAGATTGGTGGGATTTGAAGTCCAGAGATTGGGCTTTTTACTCTGTAGGGTGGGGCAGGGTTCAGCTGTTAGGGCAGTTAGAGTGTTCTGTGGGTAGAACTGGCTGTTGGAGGTCCTCTTCAGAGAGGCCTGGCCACTAGTGTGGCTTGAGGTGCTTACAATTATTGATCATTATTTTTAAGGGTAAAAGGTCTTTGTCATGGGTTGAAGGTGATAACCTGTACTGTCTCATGTGATTGAAGCCTTGGGCACTTTAGGAATCCCTATTTGAGAAATTAGGGAGCTCTTGGATGTGTGGCTTGGCTGAAGTGGTGGGTCCTTAAGAGAGCTTGGAGACTGTCAATGCAGTAAAAACAGATGCTTCATACTCTACTGCCAGTGCCAGAACCTGAGCCCTGTGCATGGTCCTCTGAAAGCTAAGGTAAAACAACCTCTGCTTCTCTGAAGTTGTCTTATGGCATAGATTTGGGAGAAGCCATAAAAAGACTAGTAATGTGTTTTGTCTGTCTGTAATTGATCCATACAGCTCGTATGACCTCACAGGGAGCCACCGTGAGAAATGACATCCCCCATACATATAAGGCACCATCTGAGCTTGGATCTTGTCCTTATACTTTTGATCTGAATGCTTTATTTCTTTATTGTCCATCAACATGTGTGATCCCCACTGACCTGAAAACAATGTCTGCCTTTGGTGGGTTGGTTTGGGGGCCTGGATTTTGTTTTACTGTTTACAGTTTTGGATTTACTTTGTGCATTTGCTTCAGGATTTTTGTTACCAATCATTTTCTATTACCTACTCATTTATCTTTGACATTTTGTACATTGGTTTATTTCTGTATCTTAAAAGTTTTGTCAGTATATATTAGCTGCAAAAATCAGAAGTTTGACTATGCCATGCACTTGGATCCTACCCACCAGCTTTGTTACTTCCCACAGCATTTCCATGTGTTTATCAATTCCGTTATCATAGTAGGAATCTTCCCCTGCCACCATGCCATTCATAAGACAAAACATGCCCTGGGGGATCTTGAGGACAGCTCATATCCTCATGAAATCACAGTATCAAGAACAGGCTACCACCCCTTAGATTCCCCTAAATATGAGTTTATGATAAATGGATTGAATATCATGACTGTAGAGGTGAGGTTTTCAGTAGTCAGAATCAATGAATAGACACTAATATAAAAATTCATGATAATAAAAATCCTGAAGCAAATGCACAAACTAAATCCAAAACTATAAACAGACAAAATGTCTTCCTTAAAGACTGAATGACAGAGGTCTCACACCATCTCATACCTTTGAATTCCTATAATCTAGCAGTGGGTGCTGTTTGGGGAGGTTATGAAACACCAAGGCAGTAGAACCCAGGAGGAAAACTGGGTCATTAGAGGCAATGAGACCTGTAAAAGCCATGCAAGCATGCTTCAGACCCATCTTCCCAAGTTTCCACCCATGCCTTCCCTGTCCATTGAGAGCTGGAGCCTAAGTAAAACCTATGTGTTTTGTTGCTCCTATTCAGGGATTTGGTCATGGCTGTGAGAAAAGTAACATGGTGCTGGGAGATACAAACTGAAAAAGAATTCTTGTGGTTGTGAATAGCATGATCGGTTTCTTGCAATGACCTCACTGGCGCCTTTGTGAGGACTTGTAGACCCGCCCATTGAAGGCACTGGCTGGGACTGGGTCTTGTACTCACACTGCAGAGGTGTTGCTTTGTTGGCTGCAGGGAGTTTGGACACAGAAATTGGGTAACAAAGACTGTTATTATTGATCACATGGAAACAGACATAATTGATGTGATTTGACCTTTAGAGCTTGAGTTTCTCTCCTGGTTTGTTGATTTTTATTTATATCTCTTGATTGGTTTTTGGATTAATTTGATCTTATTTTAGTTTCTTATTTTCTAGCACACATAACTCTATTCTTGTTGCTGGAGGGCTTCTCTTCAGGTTCCACCAAGCCCCACAGTCCCACAATCCATGTATAAAATAATCACTCAGACGCTTATATTACTTATAAACTGTATGGCTGTGGCAGGCTTCTTGCTAACTGTTCTTATATCTTAAATTAACCCATTTCTATAAATCTATACCTTGCCACGTGGCTGGTGGCTTACCGGCATCTTTACATGCTGCTTGTCCTGGCGGTGGCTGCAGTGTCTCCCCCTCCTTCTTCCTGTTTCCCCAATTCTCCTCTCTCCTTGTCCCGCCTACACTTCCTGTCTGGTCACTGGCCATCAGTGTTTTATTTATATATAGTGATATCCACAGCATATTCTATTCTCAATTATATAGCATTGCAGTGTCAAATGAGGCCTACCATCTTTTAGATGTCCATCCCCATGAGTTTAAGGTAAAGGAATTGATTATCAGGAATGGGGTGGTGATCATGTCTGTAGTAGTGAGTTCTTAGAGGATTTATGATCATAGTGTAAAAGCCATTGAAGCAACCTGTAGGTCACACTCTAAGTAGTCCAGACCCACATCCTTAACCCAGCTCAGCACAGAGTTCCTGAGTCTATCCTCCTTTGTACTATGGGATTTACCCATAATAAAGACCAAATGTCCTCCTCAAGGTTAGATATGAAAGGCCTCACACTTCCTCATGTGTCTGAATGCTTGGTCTCTAGTATGGAGAACTGATTGGTCCAGGAAATCATACAACTCTAAAGCATTGGGGAGCAGCTGGAGGAATTAGGTAACTGGATGCAGGAAGGGCCTACCAAAGCCATGTAACCAGCTGCTTCAGACTCATCTTCCCCAAGTCACCTTCCCCAGCTCCTCCAACTGCCATGCCTTCTCTGTCCTCTGGGAACATGGAGAAGGGATGCCTTTTATCCTTTAAGTTGCATCTTGTTGAGGATTTGTTCACTGCCATGATAAATGACAAATGATAAAAATGATAAAAATAGTAAAAAGCAGTGCAGTCCCTGGGATTGGATAGAGAAACTATTTTGGGTTATTCCCTGCTGTTGCTGGTCCGTCCCTGGTAGTGACATCACTTGACCTCTGTGAGAAATGATAGGAATTTGTTCATAGAAGACATTGCAGGATGCTGGGGTTTGTCCTGAAGCTGCATAGAAACTCATGTTGGATGGAGAACAGTTAGATTCCAGCATTGGTCCTGATACACTTGGGCTTTCCTAGTCTCATGGACCTTGACATTGGGAGTTCTCCTGTGTTGCTGTGGGTTTCATGTTCTGTGTTTCCTTTTGATTCACACATACACTGCTTGTGTTTAAGACATTGATTTCTGCTTGTTTTATTTGTTTTTAATTGGTCCTTTTTTAGTAACTTTGATTTGCCATGTTGTACTCTGATTTAATTTTTTTTGGACTTGAAACTTTAACTGTAAAGTGAGAAATTTCCCTGTGACACATATAGATGCATATATATGATGGGAACTTGCATCATTTTCATGTGCCATGTTACATTGTAGCAGTACCTGGCATGTGCTTACAATTCTTCCCTTTTGATTAAGAGTCTACTGACCTATCCAAGGAATCTCATTTCAGATGCACATATGGATATTCATTTAGGATATGAGCTTATACATTTTGAGTGTGAGTGTGTGTGTATGTGTGTGTTTGTTATTGTTATGGTTTTGACATCATGGTAATACTGGCTTTGTAGATGAAGCTTGGAATGATCTTTACTTGTCTCTTTGGTGAAGCAGCTTGAGGAACATTGATCTCCATTGTCCTTTATAGCCAGCAGGTAAAATCCATTATGCAATCTGTTGGTGCTGGGCTGTCCTTATTGGGAGAGATTATATTACTCTTTCTTGTACTCATATCGATCTCTTTACATGTTTCATAAGCTCCTGAATTTATCATCACACTCAGGATGCAGCAGTGGAAAGGCAGCAGGTGGTGCATGTTTGGTAACTTCTCCTATCAATGTTGGTGTCTATTTTGTGAATTGAATAATCTCTTTTTCTGAGGATTGTCAACACTCTGGAGTACAAGATTATCTTGAAATTCCTAGCGTTCCTATGGATCCTCCTCTCTTCCCTGTCTCACATTTAAATAATTTGTTTTCTCTCTGGGTGGTTCATGTCAAGGGCTTGTCAGATTTGTACATCCTTTCAAAGGACCTAGTGGTGGTTTGAGTGTAATTGGCCCCATGGAGCTCATAGGGAATGGCACTATTGGGAGATGTGGCTTTGTTGGAGTAGGTGTGGTCTTGTTGGAGGAAGTGTGACACAGAGACCATTTACTGTTGCCTGCAAGATGTAGGACTCTCAACTACCTCTCCAGCATCATGTCTGCCTGTGCTGCTAAGCTTCCTGCCGATGGTAATGGGATGAACCTATGAACTGTAACCCACCACCATATGGTCATGGTGTCTCTTCACAGTAATTAAAACCCCAACTAAAACAGACCAAATCTTTGTTTCTCTGACCTTTGTTTCAACCTCTAAGTGTCTAGTTACTTCTAGCTCTGATCTTTCTTATACTTTCTCATAAACGACAAAGGAAATGAGGTCAATGGAAAAAGTAACAAGGGCTTCCTTTGGTCCAGCTCATCTGATTTACACATCAGATATTAACTCACCTGTGAATTCTGCCCCACAGGTTGAAGGTGTGAAGGCATTAAACAAGTCTGTAGAGACGGAGAATGCTGTCTCATTTAGTGACATATCTGAGGGGACACATGTGCAGGCTGAGATTGAGGAGACTGGCAGTACTATCACTTTCAGTCACACAACTCTCGATGTTCTTGGAGGATGCAAACTAAGACAGGAACTTTGGACCCCAGGATGATGCTGACATCACAGGAAGCATCAACACAACTGCAGACTTGAATGAAATTGTCAGTTAAGACAAGATGTAATATCATATATGCTATGATTCTTGCTCAGCACAGGAACAATGAATATTAAAATGACAAGGTCATAGTCATCGAGGAGTTATTATCTACCTCCACCAAGGATCAGCTCCAGGAGGCACCCAAAGCCTCTAGTGGAAACAACTGAAGGGAGTGGAAGGGGGTGAGGAGTTACATTGCTGCCTCCTCACCAAGGAGAAAAGACACAGCATCCAGGTAAGGAATAAGGAAAGACGGAAAATGGAGTACCAAGGAAGAGGAGTAGGTATGGGGAGCTGTGGTTCGACAGGGTAGCTCTTTCCTAAGTCCTACTATGTCAAAGTCACTAACACAGTCCTTTGTGTCTTCTTTCAAGGGTTGAAGATGAGGCCTGGGCCTATCGTTCCAAAACCACACATTTGTCTTTGGCTTGGTGGGGTATAACAGCCTCAGGAGGGAGCAAGGCCAGAACTTGAAGGGAGGTATGCCCTAAACCTCTTGTTTCCTGTCAGACAACTCCAGCAACCAGGGCAGTAGCTCTGTTATCCTCCTCTCCTGCAGAGTGTGAGCATCAGTTCCCCAAGCCTTAAATTCATTGTTCCCCAGCACTAGTGGCTAAAAAGAGAAGTCAGCCACAACTTCACCACTGGACATCAATGTGTTCAAACAATTTGTCTAAGGGTATAAGGGGGGCATTTTTATCCAACTCCATTTTTATAACAGGTGACATGGAAGAGGAGCCCAACTAGGGTAGGATCACACTGGGTTCTGACCTTTGAAATGTCCCCCATTATGTTCTGCTTCCATTTTCAGAGTACAGGAATGTTAACCCATTTCTCTCCTCATGGGCATGATCCAGGAAAACACTCTGAAGAGCTATAGAATTTTTCCTACATGAACTCCCTAGGAAGATTTGAGAAGAGTCCCCTTTGCTCCATTTTATTTCTCTAAGAAGCATTTTTTTGTGGTGCTGTTTCATAGAGAACCCCTGATTTGCTCCCCTCATCTGACTTAGATGGCTCATGTTCATTACCCAAGCATGGATACCCCCAGAAGCCTGGCATAAGCCCCTTTACCACCTCTCTTCTCTTGCAGAGTGTGAGCTATAGTTCCCCATGGCAGAAGCTCCTTGATCCTCCAGCCCCTGTGACTGGACAGAGAAGCCAGCCACATAACACTATCTTGTTACGAAGAGGCACACAGCCTGTCTCTGTAGTCTATATGAGGGAAGTAAGTGCCCCACATGCCTTGGGAGCTTCAAGAGCTTGTTCCCTCACTTCCATCAACATAATCAAGGACCAGATTCAAAGAGTGTTGGTACTCCTCCTGCTGAGGTGGTAAAGAGCCACAGCAACAGGGGAGGAGATGAACAGGAGAGGGGCAAGTGGGACATGTCAAGAGATAAAAGCAATGAGAGGAGGAGGAAAGAGAGCTGGGTGAAGGAGGGGGTCAGCTTGTCCATAGGAAATACTAGCTGGGCAGCAGAGAATAAAGGGATGACTTGAGGGGTGGTGACCATGGCCATAGACAAGCAGAAGGAACAAAATTCTCCAGAAGAGGAAAGCTGGGGCTTGTGGGGTATGGGTACACAGAGGAGAAGACCATATGTTCCTTGTGGGTCCCAGCTTGTTCTAATGTACAGCAGTTGAATATTGCCTGGGAAATCTGCTCTTGTCCTGGCATGCTCAGGCTGGGTGTGTCTGTAGAGAAGAGAAGCCACATGGTTCCCAGGAACCTCTTCCTCTTCTGCTTGACTGAGTCTTTGATGGATCTGGTTATATCTCTGTCTTTGTTTTTACAGCCTTTTTCCTTCAGGCCCCAAGGTGCTGTTCCCTCATTCAAGGATTATACAAACATGTAAATTTCATGCCCCCATGGGGGATTCCTTGACTTTGAGTAAGCAATAAGTGGCAAGAGCATTCTTTCTACTGTGACTAGGTAAGCAGGGCTTGACAGGCCTATGGAACATCACTGCCCAGACAAGGCCAGCAGTTTTGGGACTTCTTGAGCCCAGTGCCATGTCCGGAGTTAGGATTATAATGAAACCTCATTGCCAAGGACCTACAGATAACAACTAGTGGTATTGTGTGCAGCCTTTATGAGTGAGGTGTCTGTAGTCTTCTGTTGTCCACATTTCATACACGGGACATCTCCTTGGGTCAGGAGAGGCAGCCAAACCACCAAAGAATGCAGGGGTCCTAATCTTTCAGGAACATTAAGATGAAGTAACTTTGTGTCCACTGTTTAACTACTTATGGTAGAAGATGAGTTTCTGTATCCTGGTCTTGATATACACCAACCATCTTCTTTTCTCTTCAGAGGCTGATGGCTATGGTCACTGAGAATACTGTCCTTTGTGGCAGTGTATCAGTTTGTCTAGACCCACTTCCTTGGCTACCTATTGCACTTGTAGCCATGATTAAATCCTATGTGAAAGCTTGCTATTCCAGCCCTAGTAACAGTCATATTACAATGGGTCATCATTTTATTCTAATAGTTCTTCCTTTATATGTTAATTGTAATTTTTCAATTACAGCTTTTAATATTCTTTCTTTTATTATTTTGATTATGTACCGAGGGTAATTTTTTCTATGATCTAGTCTATTTGTTGTTCTGTATACTTCTGGTACCTTAATAGCTACCTCATTCTTTAGGTTAGGGAAGTTTTCTTCTATAATTTTATTGAAAATAGTTTCTGTGTCTTTGACCTTTATTTCTTCTCCTTCCTCTATTCCCATTATTCACAGATTTGGTCTTTTCATAATGTCCAAGATTATTTGAGTGCATTGTTCTCGGATTTTTATTAGATTTCATGTTTTCTTTGACTGGCAAATCCATTTCTTCTATTTTGTCTTGAATGCCTGAGATTCTTCCATCTCCTATATTCTGTTGATAAGGCTCACCTCTGGTATTCCTGTTAAAGTTCTTGATGCTTCCATTTCCAGTTTTTCCTTGATTTGAGTTGTTTTTATTGATTCTATTTTCACATGCACCTCTTGAATAGTTTTCTTTATTCAAATCCACTGTTTGTGTTACAGTAGATTTCATTAATGGATTGATTCATGTCCTCCTAAGGTCCTTGACCATGTTTATAATAACTATTTTGAAGTCCTTGTTTTGTGCTTCAGCACTATTGCCTTTCTCAGGAACCACTGTAGTCATGTTACTGAGCTCTAGTGGGCACACAGTGTCAGGACTATTTTGACTACTTATGCTGGCATCTAGGCATTTGAGTTTAGGAGGATAACACTTCTAGAAGTTGATAGCTGGTCTTGCTTCTGTTGGGTAGCCTTTTCATTCCTTAATTTCTTTTGTCCTCCCCCAATATTTGGAAGGTATATGGTGGCTGTGGGTTGCCTTGTAGGGAGTGCTCTGAGTCTCTGCCAGGTGTGGCTACTGGTGGTTGTAAGTAAATTTGTTGCAACTTTGTGGGTTTGGTCCCAGATTTTGGCACCAAAATGTGAGTTTTGCAACTCTAGGAAAGGTGTCCTAACTATCTGGGGAATCAGGCAACCTCTTGAACTGCTTAGGACAGCTCTGATGGCTGAAGGTGCAAGGAGACAGTTCAGCTCTGGAGGGTAAGATATCGGAATATCTTGATCTGCTCAGAACAACACCTCTGCCCTGGAGGTGTCCCAGATACCTGGAGCTGTTTAGTACAGCTCTGACAGCTGGAACTGCAAGGAGACAGTTCAGGTTTGAAAGGGAAATTTTTCTGACTTCTCAGGAAAGTCAGGCCTGAACTGCTTCAGCAGGGAAGGGTATCCTATCCTGACTGTTTGGGAAAGTCAGGGTATACTTGGTGTGATGGGGGATGGTCCTGCTCCTCTCCCGGAGAGCTGCTACAGCTGCACTTTGCTCATCCCCCACTTAAGGGGGCTTCCTAGCAGAGCTCTGCTTCTCTGGCCTAAGATGTTGCTTCCTTTGCTTCACTCTGCAAAAGGGGAACCCCTGCAGAAATGTGGCAATCTCCTCTGGCTCGGGAGAAAAGTGTTACTTTTTCAGCTCTCACTTGCTCTGTCCACTGAGAAGATCTCAGCAAAGATCTTCTGTTCAGGTCCTCCTTCCTCTGCTCTTTCAGCTCTCTCTTGTCTTGTCCACTGAGGGACATCTCAGCAAGGATCCTCTCTATGCCAGTGGATGAAGATCTTCACCCAAAACTCTTTTGACAAGAGATTTATTTAGGAAGGAGGAGTCTAGGAGAGTAGCTGCCTCTACCAGGGTGGAGAGAACAGCCTTTTTCTAACTGACCAAGCAGGGTGGTTTACATAGGATGTCTTGGGGGTGGAGTCAACCAGAGGTTGACTTGGGACCCAGGTTTCTACTGTCCTGCTCTGTGATTGGTTGGTTTCACAAGTCAGTTGGCCAGGGGCAAAGATGGCTCTGATCTGACTGAGTCAAACTGTGCTTCTTTCTGCCCTGATCTGAGCCATCTTTCTCTAGTTCTGGGCTCCAGGGCCAGGGTGGGTTTCTTTAGCCAGCCCCTTTTCCCTAATAGTGGTTCCAGCTAGAAATTGTTTCTAGGTATTGGGAGCTTGGAAGACAGAATGGGATGGACTAAATTAGCAAGAGGCTGAGAGGGTACATAGGGAGGGAGGAAAACTGGGTCTGCTAGTTGGATCTGTGGAGTCTCCGGGAAATGGGGGAAGAGGGTGAAGTCAGGTGCCTCCCCAGAGGTGGTCTGCTCAATTGGCTGGGCATGAGACTGGGTATTTGAAAATGGAAGACAGGAAGGAAAGTAAAGATTGCCTACTTGCTTTCCTGGCTAGCATAGCCAGTGGGGTTGCAGTGGCAGACTGTCTCTGGTGTAGGTGGCTGAGACAAAGGGATGGAATCAGAAGTATTGTAGCTAGAAGATTTCCTGTGTCCCAGCCTGTTGGTGGTCAGGACAAATCTCTCTCACCTGCCAGTCCCAGAGCTGCTTGGACCCAAGTAAACACACAGAGGCTTATACTATTTATGAACTGTATGGCCATTAGCTCAAGCTTACCACTAACTAGCTCTTACACTTAAATTAACCCATAATTCTTATTTATGTTTAGCCACATGGCTTGGTACCTTTTCTCAGTTCTACATTCACATCTTACTTCCTCTGTGTCTGGCTGGAGACTCCTGACTCAGCCTTCCTGTTCCCAGAATTCTCCTCTCTGCTTATACCGCCTATACTATACTTCCTGCCTGGCTACTGGTCGATCAGCATTTTATTTATCAACCAAATCAGAGCAACACATTCACAGCATACAGAGCGGTATCCACAGTAGAGTATGTTGCAAGAGAAGATTTGTTTACTCTCAAAGGAATGGGGACAGGGAAAAAGAAGAGGTGAGAACAGGTGGCCTGCTACAAAAAGAAAGATGCTACTGGGGAATTAGTACTGTAGGATGGGAAGGAGATCAAAGCTCACCTACCTGATTCCTTATTCAGAATTGCAAGTGTATTTCCAGAGAGAGAGTGTGTCTATTGTTGCTAGTTGAGACAAAGTGATAGGATGTGTACGTGATGGGGTAGTATTAGAGAAGAAAGAGTAATGTTTTTTAGAAATTCTAATTTACTGAAGAAAGATATAGACACTGGAAGTAAGTTCAGGAAATGTACAAATGAGTATCTGATCATGCATGGGAAGGACTGGACTTTATTCTGGCACATAATGGAACATTGGAAGTCCAGAGGTGTAAACTAAGAGTCACTCTCGTAAAGCCCCAAAAGTGGAGATTGTAGTAAAGTTAATTTATTTCATAGTAACTAGAATATATTTCCTTAATAATGAATGCTGTGAGGAAACCAAAATATATATCTTCATGTTAAATCATGTACCAATGAAGTCATCTGATATTTGCCATTTTTCTGTGGGAGAGTTAGCACTTAATTATATCTGTATATTTTTGTGATGGTGTCAAAGATTTTTTTTTTTCTGGATGGGATAAACTTTATACAAGATCAAATGGTGTCCATTTCAGATTTAGAAATCAGAGTTTGTTATGTGGGTTCAGACGGTGATCTGGTGAGTAATGGAATCCAGCTGGATTCTGAGGTCTCAGGACTATGGTTATTAAGGATCCTTTGTCTAACAGGGTGTGCTGTGGGACTGTGGTATGATACCACTTCCACTTACTCAGGGCTCAGCCTGTGCTCACTGAGGAGACTCAGCAGTGGTATCATTCTGGCCTGTCAGAGTTCAGGGAGAGAGGAGCTCAGTCTTAACTAGTGATACTCCCCAACACTCTCCCTCTCCTGAAAGCCTAACTATCTCTGCCCCAGGCTGTCATGTGAGCTGAGTCCCAGCAGTAAGGCTCACAAAGAGTCTTCTCAATCTCTGTGGAGAAATGACTGAGGGAACAGCCACTTCTCTGCAGAGGTGGGAAAGGAGGCCTGGGGCAACCTAGACTCCCTGTGGAGACCAGGGTCTGTGTCCACTTATTCTCTCTTGAACTGCTTCTTTCTAACTGCAGGGGTAGAGACCAGCCTAAGAACTGTGGTGTCACCTGGCTATATCTGCTTTTATGCGCAGATCACTCAACACTTTCCCACAGCAGCACCTCACCTGTCATCTGCTAGTACCTATTTACTGCAAGTGACCTTTCCAGACCAACATCCTGCCCTCAGCACCTCTACTAACTTTTCTGACTCAACTACACTTTGAGCATTAAAATCAGTGCTATTGTCTCTAGCATGCAATGATGAAAAACAAGAGTCAGACACCTATTCCTCATATCTCCTTGGCTGCCCCTCTAGTCAATAAGAAGCAATCCTGTAAGAAATACTAAAGTCTCACCTTTCTTGTTTTTCTTTCTTTGTAAAACAAACCTTGTCTTTTCATTCTCTTCCATCAATACTAAACTTCTGCTTTCTCAGTCCTTTGATGTCTCTTACTAAGTGCCCACTCCTCTTCAAGGTTTAGAAGTGTTTGCCCAGCCAGACATAAGCAGCCCTATTTATTTATTTATTTATTTTTATTTTTTATTTTTTTTATTAAAAAAAAATAAACACCATTCAGTTCAACATAATAGCCACAGATTCCCCTGTTTTCTCCCTCTCGCCCCTCCCCCTCCCCCAGCCCACCCCCATTCCCACCTCCTCCAGATCAAGGTCTCCCCCGAGGACCGGGATCGACCTGGTAGACTCAGTCCAGGCAGGTCCATTCCCCCCCTCCAAGACCGAGCCAAGTGTCCCTGCATAAGTCCCAGGATTCAAACAGCCAACTCATGCAACGAGCCCAGGACCCAGCACCAACACACAGCTGCCTCCCAAACAGTTCAAGCCAAATGACTGTCTCACCCATTCAGGGGGCCTGATCCAGTTGGGAGCCCCTCAGCCTTTGGTTCATAGGTCCTGTGCTTCCATTCATTTGGTTATTTGTCTCTGTGCTTTATCCAACCTTGGCTTCAACAAATCTTGCTCATATAAACCCTCTTCTTTCTCACTAATTAGACTCCCAGCGCTCCACCAGGGGCCCAGCCGTGGATGTCTGCATCCAGATTCCTCAGTCCTTGGATGGGGTTTATGGCACAACTATCAGGGTGTCTGGCCATCCCATCATCAGAGTAGGTCAGTTCCTGCCATCTCTCGACCATTGCCAGCAGTCTTTTGCGGGGGTATCTTTGTGGATCTCCGTGGGCCTCCCTAGCTCTCTGCTTCCTCCCCTTCTCATGTGGTCTTCATTTACCATGGTCTCCTATTCCTTGTTCTCCCTCTCTTTTCTTGATCCAGCTAGGATCTCCCACTCTCTTTCCCTCGACCGTCGCCCTTCATTTTTCCCACTCATGACCAGGTTGTTCATGTAGATCTCGTCCATTTCTCCGTGTCTTTTTTGGGGTCCCGTTTTCCAGGTAGCCTCACTGGTGATGTGAGTAGCAGTCCAGTCATCCTTGTTCCACATCTAGCATCTTTCCCTATTTGCAGATGACATGATAGTATACATGAGTGACCCCAAAGATTCCACCAAGGAATTGATAAAGCTTATAAACACCTTCAGCAACATAGCAGGATACAAGATCAGCCTTATTTATTTAAATAATGCCAAAACCAAAAATGGAATGTTCATCCATCCAGGGACTTCCTCTTCCCTCTTTATGCCCTGGGTGGTTCACAAGCTCTCCTGGGTTGACTGCTGTGTGCTCTCCCTGCCTGACCACATTCATCAGAGAAATATATCAGTGATGGCTCCACTAGGACACATCACTGAGTTCCTTGTAGTTTTCCTTTCATGTTTCTGAAATATAAGGTGAAGAAAACACAGCAGAACTGATATATTGAACAATTGTGAAAGGTGATGGTTGCTTTGGGACTTAAGGGAGTGTGCTAACTCTCTCTTTTTGGAATTTCTTCAGGACAGATGTCCACATGTGCTAACCTTAACAGACATAGGGCCAATGACTGAGTCCTCGACTTGTTTTGAGAATCTACTGTCCTACTGTTGATCTGAAAGAGATCTTTGCACACAGTTCTGCTTGTGTTACCACCTGCTTCATATTCCATGGGACAAAATAATTTACTTCCCCTGACTTACTGTTTCAGAAACTCACACTGTGAATCAATCACTAGGAGTAGCTATGAAAACTCATTTGCATGACTAACCCCTCTTCTGAGAGGTCCCTGGAGATGAGATACTGAGACAGCCCAGACAGAAGGCCCAGGTCTAAGGAGAAGCTGTGCTGTGCCTACCATGGCTTGGACTCCTCTCATATTCATGATTCTATCTTACTGTACAGGTAGGGACAGGCCTAAGAATACTGGGGAGGACTCCTAAACTCAGTAAGTCCTTTCAGGTTCAGATTCCCAATATGTCCTACCTCAGCCCTGCTGTTCACTGTGGTGTCCTCTTTTGCAGGTTCCTTTTCTCAGTCTATACTGACACAACCACCCTCCATCTCTGAGGCTCTTGATTCAATAGCCAGACTCACCTGTACTCTGAGGAGTGGCATCAGTGTTGCTGGTAAAAACATTTACTGGTACAAGCAGATGCAGGGGAGCTCTCCTTGGTTTTTCCTGCGCTACTACTCAGACTCAAACATGCAGCTGGGGCCTGGAGTCACCAATAGAATCTCTGGATCCAAAGATACCTCCCAAAATGCTGCACATTTGCACATCTCTGAGCTACAAGCAGAGGATGAGGCTGACTATTACTGTGTCATCTCGGAAAGTAATGTTTCTCACAGTGATATAGGCAGATGGGGAAGTAAGGCATACATTCTAGCTTGTGATAAAAAATCAGGGAAGAAAAAAAAAAAAAGAAACCCAGCTGTGGCCAGAAGACAGTAGGAGAAAAAAAGGGTGGCACTGAACTCAGAAGAAAGGCTTTTAATGTGGAAGGAGTAACGATGAGGGCAAATGTAATATGACTCAAAAGTATTTCTTGAACATACAAGTGGCAGTTGAGTAGAAATCTGTCATGTTGGATAATAGGGGCTGTGAGGGTTCATTTTCATTGTCAAGTTAACCAAGTTTGGAATCACCTATGAGATACAGTTTGGGGCATATCTGTAAGGACATTTCCAGAGAAGTTGAACTGAGACCAGCTCTGAAATTGGGTGGCACTATCCTATGGCCTAAGGTCCAAGGATAATTAAAAAGGAAAAAAGGAGAAAGCAGCTGGGTGTTAGCATTCATCTACCCTTGCTTCTTGACTGTGGGAGCAATATGACCAACTTTGTTAAATTCCTGCCATATTGGGTTGATTATATGCCCT
>NC_051073.1:75249990-75284727 GCF_004664715.2 Peromyscus leucopus | reverse complement strand
CAGCACGTAGAGTTCCTAGTGTGACATCGCAGTGGAGAGAGAGAGAGAGAGAGGGAGAGAGAAGAGAAGAGAGAGAGAGAATGTTTAAGTTAAATCAGCCACTGTTCCTCTTGAGCAAGCCAAGGCGTGCTTTCCCACATGTGTATTTGGCTTTACAGCAGGGGCCTGTTCGGCAGGCAGCCTGAGATGTTTGTAGCTTAGTCAATGAGCTCATGGTAGCCGGCCTGGATTCTTCGGAGCAAGGGAGCCAGCCGCTTGGATAGGGAGCCAACCCAAGTGGTTTTTTAATGGTTTTGTCATTGGTGCAGATGTAGATGTACCCAACCATCTTATTTAAATAAGGAATTACCAATGTATTAAGAGAGCCGAGAGGTCATTTCTCCTTATTTGGTGCTCTCGCTCTCCCCAAAGAGAGTGCACTTACTGTGTTGTTCTGTCTTAATTTTTCTGCTTCTGCCTCTTCATTGGTTGTAAACCTAATCTTTACGCCTCCAGGTCTTAGGTGTATGTTTCCAATGCTGCTGTTCCCTGACACACAGAGGTTACTAGCTGATATTAAGAAAGTCCAGTCTCTTGCTATGGCTCATAGCTCTGAACCTATGTGTTTATTTATTAAACTATCAATGAATCACATTTCGTACTAATAATCACATAGCTCTCTCTTGTCTTTGGGTTGTTTGGATAATCTACTCTCTTTCCTCCTCCTTTGAGAGAGATTTTCCAAACTACCAAAGAAGAGAGTTAATTGATTATTTAATAAATAAAGTTGTCCAGGGTTCAGAGCTATTAGAGCCATAGCAAGAGCATGGTGGTGGTGGCGCACGCCTTTCTTCCCAGCACTTGGTAGACAGAGCTAGGTAGACCTCTGTGTGTTCAGGGATACAGCCAGCATTGGAAACATACACCTTTAAGACCTGGAGGGCGGTACTTACAGGCAGTGACAAGGCAGTCATGTGTTTGGGTTTACAACCAATGAGAAGGCAGAACAGAAAAGACTATTTAAAGACAGACACACAGTAAGTAGCTCTCTTTTGGGGAGGTAGGAGCACCGCAGGAGATAAGATTTTTAGCTCTGAGCTCTGACCTCTCGGCTTTCTCTTTTACATTGGTTATGTGTTTCTTATTTTAATAAGATGGTTGGTTACATCTACATCTGGCACCCAACGTGACAAGAATCCATTAAAAACCACTTGGGTTGGCTCCCTAGTCCAAGCGGCTGGCTCCCTTGCTCCGGCCCAGGTCTGCTTGGCCTCAGGCCGGGCTAACCATGAGCTGCTTGCTTAAAGCTGGTGCTACAAACATCTCAGGCCTGCCCTGCCGAACAGGGCCCCTGCCTGTAAAGCCAATACACATGGTGGGATCTTAAGGAAGCAGAGCCAAGCCTTGGCTTGGCTCAAGAGGAACACGTGGCTGGATTTAAGCTTTAGCCAGCTATGCTTTCTTTTGTTCTCTCTCTCTCTTTCTCTCTCTCTCTCCCTCTCTCTCTCTCTCTCTCTGGATTCACACCTAGGACTCTAGGTGGCTGTTTTGAAATTCGCTTGGATTCTAACGTTCTAAACAGATTTGGTAAGTCACAACATATCAGATACTTTAAAGAAACTATTTATAAGAGAAATTTTTTCCACATTAAAAAAATGGATTTATGTGTACATTGGAAGAGAATTGGGCTGGCTTTGTTTGAAATTTTAGGCAGTCTGACAATGGAACAACTATATGAGAAGATTAGTATTGTTGGAATTATGCAGTTTATCACTATGCTTATCCTCATTTTAATATTTAAAAAGATAGTCAATTTAAGTACGAGGATGACAGCTTTAGAAAAACTTGTTAAACCTGTAAAAATTCAGACAGAAGAAATTAACGGTGAAGTTGTTTCAAGTTTGGATCATAAGGTTACAGAAAGAAAGCCTGTTTTCACACAGTCACCCTTAATTTATCCTGTAACCATACAGTAGATGCCTGATCAAAAGACTAAACAAAATATTTGGGCTCCAATTGAAATGTTGGATTTAAAAAGGTTTAAGGAGGCAATAGAATCTTATGGCATGCATTCCCCATATGTAAAGCAAATGTTAAACTCTTGGTCAACATATAATAGGATTGTACCACAGGACTGGCGGGAGCTGGTACAAGCTGTTCTTTAACCCAGCCAGAGGCTTCAATTTTTAGCTTGGTTTAAGGATGAAGCTAGAAACATAGAAAAACAATGGATGGATAAAGGAATACAAGTTTGCCGGGATCAGCTTATTGGAGAAGGCCAATATGCTTCAGTACAAACACAATGTTTATATGATGTCCAAACCCTAATTTTATGTTGAACGACAGCCTTGAATGCATGGGACAGAGTTGAGGAACCAGGAAAAAAACCTGAGTCATTTACAAAGGTTATGCAAGATCCAAAAGAATCTTTCACAGATTTTTTTTTACAAAGACTGCCTTCAGCTGTAGAGAGAATGGTCTCAGATTCAGAAGCTAGTAAGATAATAATTGAATCTTTGGCCTTTGAGAATGTGAATGCAGCATGCAAAAGAATAATCAGGCCATTAAAGGCAAGATCTGCACCTTTGGAAGTTTGGATTCGAGACACAGTTAATGTTGAGGCTCATGAGCATGATGATATGTGGGTAGGAGAAGCAATTTCAAAAGGTTTGAGAAGTGTTGGATGTTTTGGTGTGGAAAGCAAGGACATTTGAACAGGGACTGTAAACAGGTCATTCCTAGAAACAATGTTTCTTCAAGGAACAATGGCAACAGAATGCCCCTTCCTTCTGGAGTATGCAGAAGGTGTGGTAAGGGAAAACACTGGACCAACAAATGTTGATCAACAAAGGACAGACAGGGTAATCCTTTGCCTCAGTTTTCAGGAAACACCCAGAGGGGCCTCATGCAGGCCCCCATAGCAAATCCAGTTCAAATCTTTCCTACAGCCATAGAGGAAACCCCTGCTCAAAGCGATTAAATAACCAAATGCCTATTGGAATAAATCATGCTGGTCAGGATGATAAAACAGAGAGAATAGAAATTACAGGAGAAAACATAAAGAAAATTTTTTGGCAAACTTCTATTAATGAACAAAGACCAAAATTAACGATAAAAATAAATGGTGTTTTGTTGCCTGGTCTGGTAGACACAGGTGTGGATGTTACCATAATTACACCAGAATTTTGGCATCCAACTTGAACCTCTTCGGGAGGTAAACGTTCAGCTGTTAGGAATTGGGACATTATCTCAGGAGAAACAGAGTGCAAGATGGCTGGAATGTATAGGTCCAGAAGGACAGAGAAGAAAATTAAAACCATATGTGGCTAACATAACTATGAACCTGTGGGGTTGAGACTTGTTGCAACAATGGAATGAATACTCAGATTAACATCCCTCCAATCTCAGAAACAAATCACAAATTAGAACATGTTTCTGAGAGAAATATTAGAAGGAATTATTTTGAGTGGTCACCAACCATCTATATTATACAAGAACAGGGCACAACAACTGATGATCTTCCAAAGACACCAACATTCCTACCTTTAAAATGGTTAACAGACAAGCCTGTATGGGTCCAGCAATGGCCTTTAACA
This sequence comes from Peromyscus leucopus, assembly GCF_004664715.2. NCBI lineage: Eukaryota > Metazoa > Chordata > Mammalia > Rodentia > Cricetidae > Peromyscus > Peromyscus leucopus. The sequence continues at coordinate 75,281,152 of NC_051073.1, read as the reverse complement.
ACAGAGAAACTCCAGGCTTTAGAATAGCTGGTAGAAGAACAGTTAAATGCTCAGCATATTGAAGAATCAACCAGCCCTTGGAATTCTCCTGTATTTGTTATTAAAAAGAAATTTGGTAAATGGAGAATGGTAACAGACCTTAGAGCAATTAACAAAGTAATTCAGCCAATGGGCTCTCTACAATCTGGGATGCCTTTGCCTACTCTGTTACCAAAAGGATGGCCTCTCATAATAATTGATTTAAAAGACTGTTTCTTTTCAATACCCTTATAAGAAAAATACAGAGAAAGATTTGCTTTCACAATGCCTAGCTATAATGATTCTCAACCAGTTAAAAGTTTTCAATGGAGGATCCTCCCACAGGGAATGTTGAATAGCCCAACTCGGTGCCAATATTTTGTATGACAGCCATTGGAATTGATACTTAAAAAATTTCCTAAATCTATAATTTATCATTATTTGGATGATATTTTACTAGCTGACTCAAATGCAGATACTTTAGAAAGAATGTTTGAAAAAGTAAAGAAAATTTTGCCTTGCTGGGGATTTCAAATTGCTCCTGAAAAGATACAAAGAGGAGATTCTATTAATTATTTAGGATATAAAATAGAGCTACAAAAAATTAGACCCCAAAAGGTGCAAATTAGGAGAGATAGACTACAGACTCTTAATGACTTTCAAAGATTATTTGGAGATATTTCTCATCTACGAACTATTGTTGGGGTTAAAAAATGATGAATTGACTAATTTGTTCAAAACCTTAGAAGGTAACAAGGAAATAAATATTCCAAGAGAATAATCAACTGAAGCTGAGAAAGAATTGGCCTAGGTAGAAAAGAAAGTACATGAAGGGCACATGGATTGTTTTGATGCAAAGCTGGAGTGCATTTTGGTTATTTTACCTTCTAGGCATTCTCCTACTGGAATATTAATGCAGAGGGAAAATATTATATTGGAATGGATATTTTTACCAAATAAACCAAATAAAAATTAAAAACTTATTGGGAAAAAAATCTCTGACTTGATTTGGAAAGGAAAACCGAGACTTTGTCAATTAGCAGGAATAGACACAGCAGAAATTGTCGTACCTTTAACTAAGGAGGACATTGACAAATTATGGACAGAAAGAGAACCTTAGCAAAGAGCTTGCAGTAATTTCTTGGGAGAAATTAACATCAAATATCCCAAAAGCTATAGAATTGATCTTATAAAGAGAGCTGATTGATTCTTGCCTTAAATTGTCCAGCAAAAACCCATATCTGAAGTTTGTACATTTTATACAGATGCCAACAAACAAGGAAAGGCAGGTTACATTTCAGAAAATTTAAGTAAAGTGGTTCAAAGTCTGTTTAATTCAGTTCAAAAATCAGAATTGTATGCTATTCTGTTGGTATTAATGGATTTTTCAGAACCTCTCAACATAGTAACTGACTCTCAGTATGCTGAAAGAATGGTATTACATATTGAGACTGCAGAATTTATCCCTGATGCTTCAGAATTAACTTCACTATTTATTCAATTACAAGATACAATCAGGAAAAGGAGTCATCCTTTATATATAACTCACATCCAATCCCATACTGGTCTGCCAGGCCCTCTAGCACAAGGCAATGATGAGATTGATAAATTATTGATGGGAAATGTGCTGGTGGCCTCACAATTTCATAAAAAACATCATGTCAATAGTAAAGGTTTAAAAAAGGATTTTTCCATAACCTGGCAACAAGCCAAAGAAATAGTTAAGAAATGTCCTACTTGTTGCTTCTACAATCCAATGCCATTACCAGCAGGATGTAACCCAAAGGGTACTCAGACGAATGAAATCTGGCAGATGGACATGTTTCACTTTGCAGAAAATGGAAAATTGAAATTTGCACACCACACCATCGATACTTGTTCAGGATTTGAATGGCCAACTGCTTTGAGTTCTGAAAAAGTTGATTCTGTAATCACTCATTTGCTAGAAGTTATGGCCATCATGGTTATACCTGCACAAATCAAAACTGACAATGCTCCATCATATGTCTCTGTTAAAATGAAAAAGTTTTTTGCTTATTATAATACAAAACATATTACATGTATACCACATAATCCTACAGGTAAAGCAGTTATAGAAAGATCAAACAGAACTCTAAAGGATATGCTAAATAAACAGAAAGGGGTAACAAAAAAAAACCCCAGAAATTGACTGTATAATGCTCTATTAACTTTGAATTTTCTCATTGCCAATGACAAAGGAACAACAGCTGCAGAGAGACATTGGATAATAGAAAAAACTACAGAATTAAATCAGCCTATATACTTAAAGGATGTGCTGACCTCAAAATGGAAACCAGGGTATGTATTACATTGGGGATGAGGTTTTGCTTTTGTTTCTACAGAAGAAGATAAGCTGTGGGTACCATCAAAATTGATAAAGGTTCGATTTGAACAAGAGAGACCTCTTAATTAGAGGAGGTGATAGTTCATCAATCAGCATGAACATCCAATTTAAACTAACTTGTACCAATAACACATGCCTTTTCATTCAATCAGACAATAACTTGCCAAAAAAGAACATCCCCAAAATTAGTCTTGGGGAAAGGTTTTTTTTTTTTGTCTTTTAGGAGAATGAAGGTTAAGGAATCTGAAGAACACAGGACAAATGAGACAACTGAAAAAGGACAAATCATCTATCCCAGTTAACAGAGTGAAATGGCGTATGGGTATATATTATCTAAAAAAATTGTCTTCCTGTGTTTGTTTCTGCTTTTCTCTAAAAATTTAACACTATTCGTCTTCTAATAGTCCCAGTTCAATTAAAATTTAAAGCTGACTTTGGAGTTGGAGAATGGCTCTCTCCTTCTTTAAACTCAAGCATGTTGTTAAAAGGAAAATGCAAACTCCCTGTATCATGCCAGAATAAAAGAGCCATCTTCTGCTATGGGACAGGACAAAAGCCAAATTAATTAAGGGACTATTCTATTACTAATCTCAACTCTGATTCTATTCTGATTCTTTAAACTTTTCTTAAAGTATAAATTTTATATCAAAATTTACAAGATTAATATATATATAAAGATATATATATATATATAGATAGATAGATATAGATATATACATTTTAAACTTTGTAAAGATATGAATGGTCATATAGAGTACTAACTAATTCTAGAAAAAAAAGACTTCGATTAGCTGCATATATATGTCTTTGTGTTTGAGTCTCTCATCAGATTTCTGCAGGAAATCACGGCCAGGCCTAACATCAACTGAAGTCTCCAGAAAGAAGATGGGGCCCCACAACAACAACAATTCCACTTGGACAATAATAATATCATTAAGCTGACAAACATCATCTACAGATCAGCTTTGAACTACAAGGTGCTCAGAGCTATTTTGAGATGACTAGCTGAGATAATCCAGTCTCAAACACTACTTGAATAACGACTTGAGATAAATCCTGAACTTTGGCATTATACAGAGACTGGATAATGAAGGATATAGTTACCTTCCTAGAATTTGACAATTAACCTAAAATTTTTCTTTCTGGATAAAGATAACTTCGCCCATACCTAGCAGGAAGCAATTTTAAGAATAAGACGCCCACATTCCCAAAGAGGTGGTGTGGGGTGGGTGGTTTTTTGGTCTTTTTAATGGGTTTCGGGTCTGGGATAATTTTCATTGTTTAGGGGAGTTGGTTACAAGTTGTTGTCAAGGGATAGGAAAAAGGCTAATCAAAGGAGATTAGATTTAAGGTTCTTCTTTAAAAAAAGAAAAGAATAGAAAAGAAAAAGACAATTACTAGTTTTAAATACTTTACATTGGATTGGATTGTTTTATATTGTATACAAATTTGAAATAGATATTGTTAGAAAATGCTATATGTATATTTCTAATTGTATTTATACCATTCACTTAACAATATAATGCAATTTTCTGATTCTTGATTGTTATTATTACCAACTATTAGAATATAAAGAAATGAAAGTTAGTGGTTATACATTACAATAGAACTTGTAGTCATATTAGATATGTTTTAAAAATTGAACAGATATATTTTAGATAGACAGGTCATCTTCAAACCCTTCAGAGATCTACAGAATATGGCATTGAAAATGTTTTAATGACTTAGAAATTTTTCTGTTTTGGGACATGTCGGCTCCAGGCAGTACCAATCTACTTCAGAGAAAATATGGGCATTGAAGAAACTGCATATGGAGTTAACTTTCATTGTGGCAAAAGTTAGACACTGGACAACAAACTATCCTCGAATCAACAGGACAAAATGGACAGACAGAACATGAAACAAAGGACTACTGAATCTTGCCAAAACAAGTGTGGTTATGGCTTTATCAAAAGACATCTTCTGAGGCCAGGGCAATATGGCACCATCCCTGAAGCGGCCTTTGCAATCCAGATAAGGTACAGTGCTCATTTCTTCGAAGGCAGCTGAACAGGCAGTGGGCCGATGGCTTCTGTTGTGCAATGGAATAGCAGCTGAAAGCTCACGCCTCTCAATAGTAAGTAGACTGGCATTTAATAGAGGGATGTGGAGAAGAAGGGGATGCTGAAATGAAGCCATATATACACAGCCAAGTAGAATGGACAGCTGAATTAAAAAACTGTCAACAATTTCCAGAATTTAAAATCCTGAATCATGACATGATGGTAGTAGAATTCAGGTGTTTCTGGTACATGGACTGCTCTCACCCAATGTGAGGTTGAACTGTTGACCTTGTGTACATCCTACTTCACAAATGAGTCTGCCAGATACGCTAAGCCTATAGGCTGAAGATGATGCCCCAACACTGCGGAGAAACCTCAGGTGACTGTCCAGGCAGCTGGCTGTTTCTGTCAACTCACAATTTTTTTGGAAGTTGCTTGGATGCACTTCCTGTCTTTATTTTTGTTAGCCAATATTATTTCCTTCTTGCGTCTCTGTGGGAGTTGAATGTTAGTTAGTTATAGATGAAGATTAATTAGGATAGAAAGTGAATTAGATACATTTTGGACTTACCAAAATAGGATAGATAAGGGAATTGTTTTCTCTGATTTGTCAAATAAAAGTGGACTAGACATTGTTTAGGTATTTGTTATCTGTATATATTGTATATAGTTATTGTACTTTTGTATATAGTTTTTCTTTATTAGTTATTACCTTTTCCCTTTTTTCTTTTTATTAAAATAGAAAAGGGGAATATGGTGGTATTTTATTTGTACTGAAACGTGATTTTCATTGTATGTTAATTAATAAAGTTGCCTGGGGTTCAGAGCTATCAGAGCCATAGCAAGAACATGGTGGTGGTGGCATAAGCCTTTAATCCCAGCACTTGGTAGAAGATCTAGGTAGATCTCTGTGTTATCAGGGATACAGCCAGCATTGGGACATACGCCTTTAAGACCTGGAGGGCGGTACTTACAGGCAGTGATGAGGCAGTCATGTGTTTGGGTTTACAACCAATGAGAAGGCAGAACAGAAAGACTAAAGACAGACACACAGGAAGTAGCTCTCTTTTGGGGAGGTAGGAGCACTTCAGGAGGTAAGATTTTAGCTCTGAGCTCTGACCTCTCAGCTTTCTCTTTTACATTGGTTCTGTGCTTCTTATTTTACTAAGATGGTTGGCTACATCTACAGAGAGCATCCAAATTAACAAAATCAGAAATGAAAAGGGAGACATAACAACAGTCAATGTGGAAATTCATAGAATCATCAGGTCATACTTCAAAAACCTCTACTCCACAAAACTGGAAAATCTAAAACAAATGGATAATTTTTTTGATTAGGTACCACATACCTAAGTTAAATCAAGATCAGATAAACTATTTAAATAATCCAATAACTCCTAAGGAAATGGAATCAGTCATTAAAAGTCTCCCCCCCACCCAAAAAAAAAAACCCAGGACCAGATAGCTTCAGGGCAGAATTCTACCAGATCTTCAAAGAAGAGTTAATACCAATACTCATTAAATTGTTCCACACAATAGAAACAGAAGGAACATTACCAAACTCCTTCTATGAGGCTACAATTACCCTGATTCCTAAACCACACAAAGATGCAACCAAGAAAGGGAACTATAGACGGATCTCCCACATGAACATTGATGCAAAAATACTCAGTAAAATACTGGAAAACAAACTCCAAGAACACATCAAAACACTTATCCATTATGATCAAGTAGGCTTCATCCCAGGCATGCAATGGTGGTTTAACATTCAAAAGTCCATCAATATAATATAATACACAATATAAACAAACTCAAAGAAAAAAAACTACATGATCATCTCACTAGATGCAGAAAAGGCTTTTGACAAAATCCAACACCCCTTCATGTTAAACGTTCTAGAGAGATCAGGAATACAGGGAACATACCTAAACATAATAAAGGAAATTTACAGCAAGCCAACAGACAACATCAAATTCAATGGAGAGAAACACAAAGCGATTGCACTAAAATCAGGAACAAGACAAGGCTGTCTGCTCTGCCCATACTTATTCAATATAGTACTTGAAGTTCTAGCCAAAGCAATAAGACAACATAAGGAGATTAACGGGATACAAATTGGAAAGCAAGAAGTCAAGTTTTCCCTATTTGCAGATGACATGATAGTATACATGAGTGACCCCAAAAGTTCAACCAAGGAACTGACAGCTTATAAACACCTTCAGCAACATAGCAGTATACAAGATCAACTCAAAAAATCTGTATCCCTCCTATATATAGTTGACAAATAGGCTGAGAAGGAAATCAGAGGTACATCACCCTTTACAATAGCCACAAATAATGTAAAATACCTTGGGGTAACTCTAACTAAGCAAGTGAAGGACCTATATGACAAGAACTTTAAGTCCCTGAAAAAAGAAATTGAAGAAGATGTCAGAAAATGGAAAGATCTCCCATCCTCATGGATAGGCAGGACCAACATAGTAAAAATGGCAATTTTACCAAAAGCAATCTACAGAGTCAATGCAATCCCCATCAAAATGCCAACACAATTCTTCACAGACCTAGAAAGAATAGCACTAAACTTCATCTGGAAAAACAAAAAACCCAGGATAGCCAACAGAATCCTGTACAATAAAACAACTTCTGGAGGCATCATGATCCCTGACCTCAAGCTGTACTATAGAGCTACAATAATAAAAAACAGCTTGGTACTGGCATAAAAACCAACATGTGGACCAATGGAATCAAATTGAAGACCCTGACATTAACTTGCACTCCTATGAACATACAATTTTTGACAAAGAAGTCAAAACTGTACAATGGAAAAAAGAAAGCATCTTCACCAAATGGTGCTGGCATAACTGGATGACAACATGTAGAAGGCTGCATATAGATCCATATCTGCTACCGTGCACAAAACTTACATCCAAGTGGATCAAAGACCTCAACATAAATCGAGTTACTCTGAACCTCATAGAAGAGAAAGTAGGAAGTACTCTTGAATGCATTGGCATAGGAGACCACTTCCTAAATATAACATCAGTAGCACAGACACTCAGGAAACAATCAATCAATGGGACCTCTTGAAACTGAGAAGCTTTTGTAGAGCAAAGGACATGGTCAACAAGGCAAAGTGACAGCCTACAGAATGGGAAAAGTTCTTCACCACATCTGACAGAGGACTGATATCCAGAATATATAAAAAACTCAAGAAATCAGACATCAAAATGACCAACAGTTCAATTAAGAAATGGGCTATAGAACTAAACAGAGAATTCTCAACAGAGGAAGCTCAAATGGCTGAAAGACATTTAAGGAATGTCTCAACACCCCTAATCATCAGGGAAATGCCAATCAAATGTCAGAGTGGCCAAGATCAAAACACTGAAGACAGTTTATGCTGGAGAGGATGTGGATCAAGGGGAATTCTCCTCCACTGCTGTTGGGAATGAAAGCTTGTACAGCCAATTTGGAAATCAATATGGCACTTTCTTAGAAAATATGGAATCAATCTCCCCCAAGATCCAGCTATACCACTCTTGGGCATATACCCAAGAAATGCTCAATCATACCACAAGGGCACATGCTCAGCTATGTTCATATCAGCATTGTTTGTAATAGCCAGAACCTGGAAACTACTTAGATGCCCTTTAACTGAAGAATCGATAAATAAAATGTGGTACATATACACAATGGAATACTACTCAGCAGAGAAAAACAATGACATCATGAGATTTGCATGCAAATGGACAGATCTAGAAAAAATCATGCTGAGTGAGGTAAACCAGGTTCAGAAAGAAAAGCATGGTATATACTCACTCATAGGAGGATACTAGATGTAAAACAAATATGACTAGACTGATACTCATAACTCCAGGGAAGCTACCTAGAAAACAAGACCCTAAGAAAGACACAGGGATCGCCCAATGACAGAGAAAAGGATGAGATCTACATGAGCAAAATGGATGTGAGTGGGGTTAATGAAGGGCAAGTTTCGAGGGAAAGAGAGCTTAGGGGAGTGGGAGATCCCATCTGGATCAAGAACATAGAGGGAGAACAAGAAATAAGAGACCATGATAAATGAGGACCACATGAGAATAGGAAGAAGCAATGTGCTAGGGAGTTCCACTGAAATCCACAAAGATACCTCCACAAAAGACTACTGCCAATGGCTGAGAGAAAGCCCAAACTGACCTACTCTGGTGATAGGATGACCAAACACACGAATTGTTGTGCTAGAAACCCCATCCAATGACTGAGGGAACCGGATGCAGAGATCCATGGCCAGGCTCCAGGTGGAGCTCCGGGAGTTCAATTGTTGAGAAAAAGGAGGGATTGTATGAATGATACTTGTTGAGACCAACAATGGAAAAAACACAGGGACAAATAGCCAAACTAACGGAAAGACATAAACTATGAACCAATAGCTGAGGCTCCCCCCACTGGATCAGGCCCTCTGGATAAGTGAGAGAGTTGATTAGCTTGAACTGTTTAGGAAGCCACCAGGCAGTGGGACCCGGTCCTGTCCTCAGTGCGTGAGCTGGCTGTTTGGAACTTGGGGCTTATACAGGGACACTTGCCTCAGCCTGGGAGGAGGGAACTGGACCTGCCTAGACTGAATCTACCAGGTTGAACTGAATCCCCAGGGAAGTCTTTACCCTGTTTGAGATTGTCACGACTACCTCGACCAGCAAGGAAAATGCAACACTGAGCTCTTCTTTAAGCTGTTTATTCAGGCCGTTAACAAGCGTCTTCTTCTTTTTTCTTCTTCGGAGGAGCACTGTCCCAACCTTATATAGGTCCTGCTTCACCAACCTACTTACGCCACGTGAAGCTATCGATTTTGTGCACATTTGCCTGAGCAAGCCATGTCATGATGCCAAGCCAAATATGGAGCTGTTTATCACAGAGAGCACTCACTGTCGGGAGGGCAGAAGGTGGAAGCCAGCGCCATTTTTGGGTGCGACTGTACGCAGCTCTCTACAGGAGATGAGAATGGGGGGTGGGCTGGGGGGAAGGGGGGCAGAGAGAAGGAAGGAGGTTAACAGGGAAATCCGTGGCTGGTTTGTAAATTTAAATTAAATTATAAAATAAAAATAATAAAAAAAACCACATCACTGGAACCAATTATTTACATATTCAATTTACAACAAAAGTATAGCATCATGCTAGAAGGTGGAATCTAGAAATATATGCCAGGTTGAGAAATGTTAGACTGCCAGAAAATATTTGTGATGAGAACAGGACCTTTTGAGGTGTGTGGAGAATGATGATTGTGGGGTTGAAGTGTGGGCATGTAGAAGAGTACTGAGAAACTGTCAGATTCCATAATAAGCTTCTGAGCCCAGCAGTGCTTGAGTTAAGTAGGAGACAAAGGTGGAGTTTCTGAAGGCAATGAAATAGGATTAATCAGTACTGGGTCTCAGTCCTTCTGGGAAAGAAAGCAAAGAAAGGGAAAGTTCTTTTCTGAACTAAGAGCTCCTTATACCCTATGTATTTCTATCACATCAACATTCCCAGTGTTTCCTCTAGCACTTCTTATTGGCCCCTAGTCTCTTTAAAGGATATATGTGTCCTGACTCACAGCATTACCACTGCCATTTTCCTGTTAGAGTACTTCCTAATTGCACTCTAAATGCTTAAACTTATACCCACAAATTAAGAGCTGCTCCCACTGTTGATAAAAGAAGCTCTTTTTGTAGCAGAAGGAGACCATTACAGCAAGACACAAATGGCCAAAATGCAAAGAATAACTGAACATGGGTTGCCCAGCTCAAAATGAATATATCTGCAAGGAAAACCCTGCACTTAAGGCTCAAGGGACATGACAGAAGAGGACATAGAAGGTTGCAAGAAATGTGGAAGTCTGCTATGAGAGCATGCCTTCTACGACAGGGAAGCTACACCCATGAAATATCAACAGAAACTGTACAATCCATTATCATTGGCAAACTATTGTAGATGGATCCTCACTTCTAGAAGAAGAGCTAGAAACCAATTAACAGCTGTTGAGTGATAGATAAGGGGAGAGGGGGGGATTAACCTTCCCCAGGGATGAGTGCTCTGTTTGGTTACCCAATTCCAACTGGTCAGCAGTAGAAGTATATACATGCAGGCAACAGTGGACAGACTAAGCAGGTTGTGCTTATGTGTTTATCACTTATATGCATTTGTAATAACAATGGTTAAAAAACAGGAGGCTCTGAGTTTGGGAGATAGAAGACATAGGACGTTAGGAGGGAAGGAGAAAAATGTAACTGTACTCTAATTAAAAAGCCCCCTCATGTATGATAGTGAGGCAATTTCAAGCAGAGCATGATTTAGCAGAATAATAGTATTAGGTTCTCTCCTAGGGCCTAGGAACTGTCTAGCTGCATGTTCTTGGCCTTATACTGTTGCCAGATCTGTTTTCTTTTGTGGAAAAGCTCAATCACTAAGTGGTTGTTTACTCCTGTAATGGTCATGCCGCTATTGGGTTAGTGGAAATGTTTGGCTAGGCAAGTCTCTATTGTAGCTCTCAGGGTTCACACATGGGTGAGATTGAGATCTTTTTCTCTTCTCTTGTATCATGTACAACACCTCCAAGCACTATGTATGCTACCCCACGAGGATGAAACTTCCAGACTAGTACCAGATAGATCTTTTCATACTTCAATATTCAACTATGCAATGTGTTCAGCAGGCAGGTCTTATTGTCATGTTATGGAAGGGAAATAAAGCAATTGTAATAGCTTGCAATATGTGGCGGCCTCCAAGGAAGTAACCCATTCTTGGAAACTGGATGCTATAGAAGCATTGTCACCCTGTAATAAGGTAACTGCATTTTAAATCTTTTCAGAACACGCGTATGTATTTATTGTAGGAAGCTTCTCCAGTTGTAGGTTTCCATATGCCTTTTGCAAAATGCTTTCATTGTTATTTATCCGTTTCTCTGTTCCCTCCTCTACACTGCCTTTCTATGCCCAACACTATTGTAGCTATTCCTGCTCTATTAGTTCCCTTTAACCTTTTATACCACTGAGTTCTATCCTTGAAATTCTCCATTATAGCTCTTTACTAATTTCCATATCTATATGGATTTTCCAATGAAATATGTATATGTGAAGATTCAAAACCAACATTCACAGATGAGAGAAAATTTGTGTCTTAGTTGGTGTTTCTATTGCTGTTACTAGACACCATGATCACAGCAACTCTTCTAAAGGAAGACATTTAATTGAGGTGGCTTACAGTTTCAGAGGTTTATTTCATTATCATAGCAAGACATGGCAGCAAGTAGGCATACATGGTGCTGGAGAAGGAGCTGAGAGTTCTTTATGTTGATCTGCAGGCAACAGGAAGTGAACTGAGACACTGAGTATAGTTTAAGTGTAGGAGACTTCAAAAACCTGTCTCTGTAGTGAAACAATTCCTCTAACAAGGCCACACCTGCTCCAACAAAGCCATACTGCTTAATACTGCCACACCTTATAAGCTTATGGGGGGCCAATTACATTCAAACTATCACAACATAAAACTTTTATCTCTCTGGCTCTGTGTTATCTCCCTCAAAATGATTGTTCTCAGAGTCCCATAAACTTCTACTACTACGTAATTAAGGATCTAAGAAATGAAGTGGGAGATACAAATTTTGGGGGGCCTAATGTTTTCCCAAATATTATATAGGGAAATGCTGTGGAATGGTCTGTATGTCAAATTGTTCTGATTGGTCAATAAATAAAACCCTGATTGCCCAGTGGCCAGGCAGGAAGTAGAGGCAGGACTAATAGAGAGGAGAATTGAGAGAATTCTGGGAAGTGGAAGGCCAAAGAGGAAGACACTGCCAGCTGCCGCCATGACAAGCAGCATGTGAAGACGCCAGTAAGCCACAGGCCACGTGGCAAGGTATAGGTTTATGAAATTGGATTAATTTAGGCTATAAGAACAGTTAGCAAGAAGCCTGCCATGGCCATACAGTTTGTAAGCAATATAAGTCTCTGTGTTTACTTGGTTGGGTTTGAGCTGCTGTAGGACTGGCGGGTGACAGAGATTTGTCCTGACTGTGGGCAAGGCAGGAAAACTCTAGCTACTGGGAAACACTGCAGACTTGGATTTGTACTGGGTAAGAGATAATGGTGAATGTGGGTTCACTACTCTCAATGTCTATTATTTGTTAGTCTTATTCATTCATCTATTCTGACTTCTTAGAATCGTGATTCTCAAACTGGCACACCCGGCTTCACAGCTAGGAGTGTGTTAGCAACCTTTTTCTAGGGAGAGGAAAGAAACTATAAAATTTAACCTCTTCTCTGCACTGGTTATGTAGAATACCAGTCTGGAATATGCTTTAATACATTCTCCAACTATCCCTTTATTCTGTGATCTAGGAGGATGCGTGATGCCAGCTTTCTTCATCTTTTCTTGTTAGGACATTCATGATGAATTCCTTTAGAAGAAATCTGTAATTTTGATGTTTTTCACATGTGTACAAACTCCTTACACAGTGAATTTGTGGACCTGACTCCTCCACTGAAGCAGTCCAGAGACTGAGCCACAAGGTGTTCTCCCAGACCTTTCTGATGTCTAGATGTCAAGAAGCCCTGAGCCCACGGTTTCCATCTTCACACCATTTAGAGATGTGGTTGTCACTCAGCAATGTGAAAAAACATGTTAATTTTAGGAGGACATCTGAGTTAGTCATGTTAACCCATCCTCTGCTCTATTAGGGATATAGTCCCTGAAAGTTGTGAAGTAGCTGCTTAAAATTATCTGTTTGTTTTATAATGTAGGGAAATTTGGGGGTGCCAAGTCACTTTAATTTTCAGAGAAATGTAAATGAAAAGCCAAACCCTCCTGAGGAATCTTAAAGTTATGATATTACATGTGTGATTTAAATCTTTCTTTAGGGAGATGGACTTAAGGATTCCATTTAAAATATAAGGCATATATATGTCTGAGCATGACAGGTTCCTTATTCAGTTAAATACATATGATATTTTCTGACACAATGTGTGTAAGTCTATAATCAGTATTCTGGGTTTCTCCTGAAGGTAATTGATTCATATAGAGCAGCTTCTTTGCTGCATCTTTTGGAGGAAGTAGGTTCCTTTGATTTCACCATCTTCAGATATCCTGTCTTCTACTGCACCTGGTAACAGTGGAGCTCACGTTCTTTGTGATATTTGTCACTCTCAAAAGGAACCAGAACATCGGAAAGAGTAGTAACTCTTGGTGCATATGGATAGGTATGAAGTCTAGCTGTACAGAAAGCACAGGTGATTGTGCAGAGCCCTGAGGGCTAGTGATTGTAACAGTCAGAAGTGTTTTAGGGAGGGCAGAAACTTTGAGCACAGGCACCTGCCCTGAATCGATGTCTGCTCCAGCCACCAGAGGGCACTGCCAGCCACAAACTTGCTTAGAGTTGCCAGGCTCTCAGCTGATTTCTCCTTGCTCAGAAGCATTTCCTTTGCACGAAAAAGGCAAGTTCTCTCTAGCTTTCTTTCTCAGCTGGTACCTGAGCTAATGTTGAAGGAGGGGCTTTCAGAGGCTCCAGGACAGGAGATATTTGCATAGGGATGTTCCACTCTGGGTGCAGGAACAGATAAGAAGTCACTGCCTCTCACTAGGTTGTGTGGCTCCAGGAGAACCTGAATGCATCTCCAGCATGACCTGGCTTCCAGTTCTCCTCACTTTCCTTGCTCACTGCTCAGGTGGCTGCTTTCATTTAATTTTGGGGGTGTGAACAGGAGAAAATGATAGTCTTTTCCTAGACTCCAAGAAACCAGCATTGTTCGGTCCTCACTAATACTCTCTTTCACTCCATCCTCACAGGGTCTTGGGCTGAGGTTGTGTTCACTCAGCCCAAATCAGTGTCCGGATCATTGGGACAGAAGATCACCATCTCCTGTACCCGCAGTAGTGGAAACATTGGAAGCAATTATGTATCCTGGTATCAGCAGCGCTCTGCAAACTCACCCCATCTACTCATCTACGAGTATGATCGAAGACCTTCTGGGGTACCAGATAGGTTCTCTGGCTCCAAGGACAGCTCCTCCAACTCTGGCATCCTAACTATCTCTGGGTTGCAGCCTGGATGAAGCTGACTACTACTGCCTGTCTGGTTATGACAGTGTTCCACACAGAGCCCCAGACTTATGGGGAACTGAGACAAAAACTCTCTAGAGCATCACCACCCTGTGTTACCGTCAACCTTGGAAAACTGAGCTTTTCTGTCTTGTTTTGGAAATTTCTGTTGAATAGTCCCTTTATTTCCTAAATAAAACTTACTCCCTGTCTCTGTCCATCCATCCATCCATCCATCTATCCATCCATCCATCCATCCATCCATCCATCCATCCATCTGTCCGTCCATCCATCTACCTATCATTCTCTCTCTCTCCCCCCCCTCTCTCTCTCTCTCTCTCTCTCTCTCTCTCTCTCTCTCTCTCTCTCTCTGTGTGTGTGTGTGTGTGTGTGTGTGTGTGTGTGTGTGTGTGCGTGTGTGTGTGTTTCAGAAGATACCTGTGGAAGTCAGTTTTCTTGTTCCACCAGATGGGTCTCTGGTATCAAACATCAGGATTGGTGGCAGGGTCCTTTAACGACTGAGCCATTCCTCTGATACAAACCTCTACTCAACATTGATGGATGATCTCCTCATCCTTTGAAGACTGTTTCATGGAAGAGATTTACTTAACCTCAGAGCTTGCCAAACTGCGATGGATCATTCCTTAAACTGGTTATTCCATTTTCCCTTCTTTTTCTGTTTGTTGTTTTCTTAAGATTGGGTTTTGTTATACAGCACTGACTGCCTCACAACTTGCTATGTAGCCCAGGCTTCTCTTGAAATTGTAATCCTTTTGGTGTGGCAGAAAATATTCTTCACTCTTAAACTGTAGTTTTATTTTGTTTTTGTTTTTGTTTTTTCAGTCTCAGCAGCTTTTTTTTTTGGTTTATCAAGACAGGGTTTCTCTGTGTAGCTTTGTGCCTTTCCTGGAACTTGCTTTGTAGACCAGGTTGGCCTCGAACTCACAGAGATCCACCTGCCTCTGCCTCTCGAGTGCTGGGATTAAAGGTGTGCGCCACCACCGCCCGGCCAGTCTCAGCAGCTTTAAGAAGGAGATCTTTGGTGTGCTTTCCACTTGGGAGAATGCCAGGTTCTGTCTTTTACTAATTAAATTTATTGTTTGACATTTTTATACACGAATGGAATGTATTCTACTCATTCTTACATCCTACCTTGACAGTTTGCCTCCACTACAAATCCCTTCCCCCTATTTTATATTTTTGTTTTGCTCTGTGACCCACTGAATTTAAACAGAGCCGTCTGTGTGACTGGGAGTTGGAACTGTCTATTGGAGACGGTGGTCTCACCATTGGGCACACAGATGAAGGCAACCACTCATCTTTCACAGACTGTTTCAGTCACCAATACTTTAGCTGGTTGGGTAGTGGCAGAGGCACGTTTACAGACCCTTCCACTCTTCATACTGACTGGTGACAGTCCCAGTCTTGTGCAGGTTTAGTTCAGGTAACTACAGCTGTTGTGAGTTCAAAAGACTGCAATGGTTGTGTCTCACCCAGAGATGGCATCATGCAGCCCCTCTCCTTATTTGATAATCTCTCTGCCCATATGTCACTGTCCTCTCAGCTCAGAGGACGTGCTTAGAAACATCTTATTTAAGGCTGAGAACTCAGCCATCACTTATTCTTAGCACTTTGTGAAGCAATGAGTCTGTGCATTTACCTTTGTTCACTGCAAAGTAAACTTTGCTCATTAAGGTTGATGGTAGGATTTGACTGTGAGTGTCAATATAGATATTTAGAAGGAATTTTTAATGCTATGTCTATTTAAGTAGACAACAATATTCAGTTCCCCACTAAGGTCTATGACTTATCCATTAATACACTTTTGACAAGATTTATGGTACCATGCATGCATTCTCCTCTGTGGAGTAGGATTCAAATGTAATCAGAGTGTAATTTGTTGCTTGCATAACAGTTTGTTATTGTAGCAAAGAGGGAATATCTAGCCCAGGAGGATCACAGCTAGGTGAGACTGTTGGAGGCTTTTCTCCTCTAGTAGCCAGTGTGGTATCTTCTAGAACTATGAAAGCTAGTCAAATGGAGGAACCTTTCAGCTGTTTTCTCTATATTTTCCAACCAAGATGTGTGGTGTTTTAGCCATGGGTTCTTATCATCTAGTTATGGAAGGCAACCAAGATTATAACTTCTGGCTTTATAGGGCTGGGAGAACCAAAATTGTGGTGAACAGTCAACAAATACAAATATAATTCACTCATCTTTAAAAGCTAAAATTTTCCTTGATACACTGGATTGTTTGACACAGACAGCAGAAGTTCAGCAGATGTGACTCTCTTCATTGTAAGCGAGGTGTCTCATGGTCCCAGTAGAGAATGTGTTGATCATTGCATGAGTTCTGAACTCTTTTTTTTTGTTTTGTTTTTTTGGAGATAGGGTTTCTCTGTGTAATTTTGGTGCCTGTCTTGGATCTCACTCTGAGACCAGGCTGGCTTTGAACTCAGAGATATATCTGGCTCTGCCTCCCGAGTGCTGGGATTAAAGGCATGCATCACCACCACTTGGCTAAGTTCTGAACTCTTAATGAGGTCAAGTTTCTTTTGTATTCCAGATTTCTCTGTGTAGGGGCTCCTGGATTCCCAAGTGCAGGACGAGCCCTTACCATTAAGAAAAGTTCCAAGGCCTTCACATGACTCAATCCCAAGTTAGATCTTGAAATTTTGGAGGTGTTCATTGTCTAGTTCTTCAGTTGGATTAGTGTTAGACAATAATGAGTAACTTAGGGTCTTTAAAAATAATCCTTCTGAAATTAAATACATGGACTTCTTTTGTCCCCTCTGTTTTCCTTTTATTGAAAGTAGATTTTTTCACTCAATATATTCTGGTTATGATTTCACCTCCCCCAGCTACTCTGAGATCTTCCCCCATCCTTTCTTTTCAAATTCCACACCCTTTCTGCCTTTCTTTAGAAATAATGCAGACATCTAAAGAATAATAATAAAGAAAATCAGAAAAACTAAAACATAGTGGACTAGGATAGAACAAACAGAAGATAAAGGGCCAACAAAAAAGCCTAAGAAACACAAATAGACTCAGAGACACACTTCCCCATCAGTAACAACTTATTAACAACACAAAGCTGGAAGGAAAAATATATATTCAAAGGACCTGTGAGGTAAAAAATAAAATGCCCTGACACTGACAGTGGTGACACACAACTCTAATCTCAGCACTTGGGATGCAGAGGCAGGTGCATCTCTGCATTCAATGCCAGCCTGAACTACAGAGTGAGTTCCATGACAGTGAGGGCTACACAGTGAAACTCTGTCTCAAAAAAAAGAAAGAAAAGAAAAGAAAAGAAAAAACGTGCTATAAAACATTATGAGACAAAGAAAATCTGAAGATGCCACTGACTGTAGTTTGTGTTTGTTGGGTATGGGGCCAGGCCTTAAGTGTGGTTAGTATTTTGAGCGATATTCCCTTAGAAAAACAAATGTTTGCATCTGTGAGTGCTTATCATTTGGAGATAGGTTTTGGAACAGGGATGGGCATTTGTGTTCTTTTTCCTCTAAGCATTAGGATCCAATCTGGCTTAGACCTTTGCAGGCTCTGTCCATGATACCACAGTCTCTGTGAGTTTATATGTGTAATGCTTCTGCTGTGTTTAAAAATCTTTGTTTCCATCCATTCTGACACTTTTTTTCCTTTTATTTTATTTTACAATATCATTCAGTTCAACATATCAGCCACAGATTGCCTTGTTGCTCCCTCCTGCCCCCTCCCCTTCCCCCCAGCCCACCCCTATTCCCACCTCCTCCAGGGCAAAGCCTCCTTCCAGGACTGAGATCAACCTGGTAGACTCAGTCCAGGCAGGTCCAGTCCCCTCCTCCCAGACTGAGCCAAGCGTCCCTGCATAAGCCCCAGGTTTCAAACAGCCAACTCATGCACTAAGCACAGGACCCGGTACTACTGCCTAGATTCCTCCCAAACAGATCCAGCCAATCAACTGTCTGACCTATTCAGAGGGCCTGTTCCAGTTGGGGGCCCCTCAGCCTTTGGTTCATAGTTCATGTGTTTCCATTCGTTTGGCTATTTGTCCCTGTGCTTTATCCAACCCTGGTTTCAACAATTCTCGCTCATATAAACCCTCCTCTTTTTCGCTAATTAGACTCCTGGAGATTCACCCGGGGCCTAGCCATGGATCTCTGCACCCAGATTCCTCAGTTCTTGGGTGGGGTTTCTGGCACGACTATTAGGGTGTTTGGCCATCCCATCATCAGAGTAGGTCAGTTCCGGCTGTCTCTCCATCATTGCCAACAGTCTATTGTGGGGGTATCTTTGTGGATTTCTGTGGGCCTTTCTAGCACTTTGTTTCTTCCTTTTCTGATGTGGTCTTCATTTACCATGGTCGCCTATTCCTTGTTCTCATCTCTGTTCTCGACCCAGCTGGGATCTCCTGCTCCCACAGGCTCTCTTTCCCTCCACCATCACCCTTAATTACTCCCACTCATGTCCAGGTTGTTCATGTAGATCTCAGCCATTTCTCTGTCATTGGGCGATCCCCGTGTCTTTCTTAGGGTCCTGTTTTCCAGGAAGCCTCCCTGGTGATGTAAGTACCAGTCCAGTCATCTTTGTTCCACATCTAGTATCCTCCTATGAGTGAGTACATACCATATTTGTCTTTCTGAGTCTGGGTTACCTCACTCAGCATGATTTTTTCTAGATACATCCATTTGCCTGCAAACCTCATGATGCCATTGTTTTTCTCTGCTGAGTAGTATTCCATTGTGTATATGTGCCACAATTTATCCAATCTTCCCTTGAAGGGCATCTAGGTTGTTTCGAGGTTTGGGCTATTACAAACAATGCTGATATGAACATAGCTGAGCAAGTGCTCTTGTGGTATGATTGAGCATTTCTTGGGTATATGCCCAAGAGTGGTATAGCTGGATCTTGGGGGAGATTGATTCCATATTTTCTAAGAAAGTGCCATATTGATTTCAAAAGTGGTTGTACAAGCTTGCATTCCCACCAGCAGTGGAGGAGAGTTCCCCGAGTTCCACATCCTCTCCAGCATAAGGTGTCTTCAGTGTTTTTGATTTTAGCCATTCTGACAGGTGTAAGGTGGTATCTCAGAGCTGTTTTGATTTGCATTTCCCTGATGATTAGGGATGTTGAGCAATTCCTTAAAAGTCTTTCAGCCATTTGAGTTTCCTCTGTTGAGAATTCTCTGTTTAGTTCTATTGCCCATATCTTAATTGGACTGTTGGTCATTTTGATGTCTAATTTCTTGTGTTCTTCATATATTCTGGATATCAGTCCTGTGTCAGATGTAAGGTTGGTGAAGATCTTTTCCCATTCTGTAGGCTGTCGCTTTGCCTTGTTGACTGTATCCTTTGCTCTATAAAAGCATCTCAGTTTCAAGAGGTCCCATTTATTAATTGTTTCTCTCAGTGTCTGTGCTACTGGTGTTATATTTAGGAAGAGATCTCCTATGCCAATGTGTTCAAGACTACTTCCTACTTTGTCTTCTAGTAGGTTCAAAATAGCTGGATTTATGTTGAGGTCCTTTATCCACTTGGACTTAAGTTTTGTGCACGGTGACAGATATGGATCTATTTGCAGCCTTCTACACGTTGATATCCAGTTATGCCAGCACCATTTGTTGAAGATGCTTTCTTTTTTCCATTGTACACTTTTGGCTTTTTTGTCAAAAATTATATGTTCATATGTGTGTGAATTAATATCAGGGTCTTCAATTTGATTCCATTAGACCACACATAGGTTTTTATGCCAATACCAAGCTGTTTTTATTACTGTAACTCTATAGTAGAGCTTGAAGTCAGCGATCGTGATGCCTCCAGAGGTTGTCTTATTGTACAGGATTCTTTTGGCTATCCTGGGTTTTTTGTTTTTCCATATGAAGTTGAGTATTATTCTTTCCAGGTCTGTGAAGAATTGTGTTGGTATTTTGATGGGGATTGCATTGAATCTGTAGATTGCTTTGGGTAAAATTGCCATTTTTACTATGTTGGTCCTGCCTATCCATGAGCATGGGAGATCTTTCCATTTTCTGACATCTTCGATTTCTTTTTTCAGGGACTTAAAGTTCTTGTCATATAGGTCCTTCACTTGCTTGGTTAGTGTTACCCCAAGGTATTTTATGTCATTTGTGGCTATTGTAAAGGGTGATGTATCTCAGATTTCATTCTCAGCTTCTTTTTCCATTGTATATAGGAGGGATACTGATTTTTTTTGAGTTGATCTTGTATCCTGCTATGTTCCTGAAGGTGTTTATAAGCTGTAACAGTTCCTTGGTGGAATTTTTGGGGTCACTCATGTATACTATCATGTCATCTGCAAACAGAGAAAGCTTGACTTCTTGCTTTCCAATTTGTATCCCCTTAATCTCCTTATGTTGTCTTATTGCTCTGACTAGAACTTCAAGTACTGCATTGAATAAGTATGGGGAGAGCAGACAGCCTTGCCTCGTTCCTGATTTCAGTGGATTCGCTTTGAGTTTCTCTCCATTTAATTTGATGTTAGCTGTTGGCTTGCTGTAAATTGCCTTTATTATGTTTAGGTATTTTCGCTGTATTCCTGATCTCTCTAGAACGTTTAACATGAAGGGGTGTTGGATTTTGTCAAATGCCTTTTCTTTATCTAGTGAGATGATCATGTAGTTTTTTTTCTTTGAGTTTGTTTATATGGTGTATTACATTGACAGACTTTCGTATGTTGAATCACCCTTGCATCCCTGAGAGGAAGCCTACTTGATCATGGTCGATAATTGTTTTGATGTTTTCTTGGAGTCTGTTTGCCAGTATTTTGTTGAGTATTTTGCATCAATGTTCATGAGGGAGATCAGTCTGTAGTTCTCTTTCTTTGTTGCATCTTTGTTTGGTTTAGGAATCAGGGTAATTGTAGCCTCATGGAAGGAGTTTGGTAATGTTCCTTCTGTTTCTATTGTGTGGAACAATTTAGAGAGTATTGGTATTAACTCTTCTTTGAAGATCTGGTAGAATTCTGCACTCAAACCATCTGATCCTGTTCTTTTTTGGATGGGAGACTTTTAATGACTGTTTCTATTTCCTTAGGGGTTATTGAACTGTTTAAATAGTTTATCTGATCTTGATTTAACTTAGGTATGTGGTACTTATCCAGAAAATTGTACATCTCTTTTAGGTTTTCCAGTTTTGTGGAGTAGAGGTTTTTGAAATATGACCTGATGATTCTCTGGATTTACTCAGTGTCTGTTGTTATGTCCCCCTTTTCATTTCTGATTTTGTTAATTTGGATGCTCTCTCTCTGTCTTTTGGTTAGTTTGGATAAGGGCTTGTCTATCTTGTTGATTTTCACAAAGAGCCAACTCTTTGTTTCATTAATTTGTTGTATTTTTCACTTTGTTTCTATTTTATTGATTTCACCTCTCACTTTGATAATTTCCTGACATCTATTCTTCCTGGGAGACTTTGCTTTTTCTTGTTCTAGAGCTTTCAGGTGTGCTGTTAAGTCACTAGTGTGGGATTTTCCCAACTTCTTTATGTGGGCATTTAGTGCTATGAATTTCCCTCTTAGCACTGCTTTCATAGTGTCCCATAAGTTTGGGTATGTTGTGTCTTCATTTTCATTGATCTCTAGGAAGTCTTTAATTTCTTTCTTTCTTTCTTCTTTGACCCATTGGTGATTCAGTTGTGCATTATTATTCAGTTTCCATGAGACTGTGGGTTTTTTGTAGTTTTTGTTGTTGTTGAAATCTAACTTTAAACCATGGTGGTCTGATAGAACACAGGAGGTTATTCCAATTGTTTTGTATCTGTTGAGATTTGCTTTGTGGTCAAGTATGTGGTCAATTTTAGGGAAAAATCCATGGGATGCTGAGAAGAAGGTATATTCTTTTTTGTTAGGATGGAATGTTCTGTAGATATCTATTAGGTACATTTGGGTCATTACATCAGTTAAGTCCTTTATTTCTCTGTTAAATTTCGATTTTGGAGATCTATCCAGTGGTGAAAGTGGGGTGTTAAGATGTCCCACTATTAATGTGTGGGGTTTTATATGTGGTTTAAACTTTAGTAATGTTTCTTTTACATATGTGGGTACCCTTGTGATTGGGGCATAAATGTTCAGAATTGAAACTTCATCTTGGTGGATCTTTCCTGTGATTATTATATAATGCCCTTCTTGATCACTTTTGATTAATTTTAGTTTGAAGTCCATTTTGCTGAATATTAGGAAGGCTACAGCTGCTTGCTTCTTGAGACTATTTGATTGGAAAGTCTTTTCCCAGCCTTTTATTCTTAGGTGGTGTCTGTCTTTGAATTTGAGATGTGTTTCTTGTATGCAGCAGAAAGATGGGTCCTGCTTTTGTCTCCATTCTGTAAGCCTATGTCTTTTTTATACATGAATTAAGTCTATTGATATTAAGGGATATTAATGACCCCTGATTTTTCATCCCTGTTATTTTTTGTGGTAGTTTGTGTGTGTGTGTGTGTGTGTGTGTGTGTGTGTACTTTTCTTCTTTGGGGTTTAGTGCTGTGGCTTTATCTGTTGCCTGTGGTTTTGAGGGTGTATCTGACTTCCTTAGGTTGGACTTTTCCTTCTAGTGCTTTCTGTAGGGCTGGGTTTGTGAATAAGCATTGTTTAAATCTGGCTTTGTCTTTGAATGTCTTGTTCATTCCGTCTATGATGATTTAAAGTTTTGCTGGGTATATTAGTCTGGGCTGGCATCTTAGTGTCTGTATTACATCTATCTAGGTCCTTCTGGCTTTCAAAGTCTCCATTGAGAAATCGGGTGTTATTCTGATGGGTTTGCCTTTATAAGTCACTTGGCTTTTTTCCTTTGCTGCTCTTAATATTCTTTCTCTATTCTGCATGTTTAGTTGTTTAATTATTACATGGTGAGGGGACTTTTTTGGGGGGTCTAGTCTGTTTGGTGTTCTATTGGCTTCTTGTATATTCATAGGCATTTCCTTCTTTAAGTTGGGAAAATTTTCTTCTATGATCTTGTTGAATATATTTTCTGTGCCTTTGAGTTGGTATTCTCCTTCTTCTATACCTATTATTCGTAGGTTTGGTCTTTTCATGGTGTTCCAAATTTCTTGGACATTTTGGTTCATGAGTTTGTTGGCTTTAGTGTTTTCTTTGACTGATGAATCTATTTCTCCTACTGTTTCTTCAATGCCAGAGATCCTCTCTTCCATCTCTTGCATTCTGTTGGTTATACTTGCATCTGAAGTTCCTGTTCGTTTACTCAGATTTTCTATTTCCTGCATTACCTCTGTTTGTGTCTTCTTCATTTTTTCTATTTCCCTTTTCAGGTCTTGGACTGTTTCCTTCACTTATTTCATTGCTTTTTCATGATTCTTTCAGTCCTTTATTGTTTTCTTCCAGGACTTTATTGTTTTTCTTCTTCTTTGTTTGCCCTTTCCTTTAGTTGTTAATAGCATTCTTCCCATTTTTTTGTCTTTTCCTCTACACAAGCCTCTACCTCCTTCATGATGTTATTCATAAGGCTGTTTTCTTCTGCTTCTTCTAATTTTTCATGTTCAGGTCTAGATGTGGGAGGAGGGCTAGGTTCTAGTGATGTTATATTGCTCTTCATTTTGTTGTATGTACTTCTGCCTTGATGTCTGCCCATCGCGTTGTGATTCGTTCTTGGTCTTATCAGCACACTTGCTTCAGACAGAGATGACAGATTCAGGAAGTCTCTCTCTCTTGTCCAGATGGGAGCTCTCTTTCCAAATGGGAATTCTGGGACAGGATGGGAGCTCTTGTCCAGAAGGGAAGTCCAGGGCAGAATGGGAGCTCTTGTCCAGAAGGGAATTCTGGGGCAGGATGGGAGCTCTATCTGGCCCAGAAGGGAAGTCTGGGGCATGATGGGAGCTTGGGGTAGGTCTCTAAGTATCAGGAAGTGGCTGGTGTCTCAGGTGGATGGGCATGGGGGCAGGGCATGGAGATTTCAGGGTCTGCCAGGGGTCTTTGAGAAGGGGATCCTTCCCCGTGGGGCTAGAAGGGAACCTGCCTGGTGACCAGAACCTGGGACCAAGTTGTGCAGGTCTTTCCTGGAGTAGCTGGTGCCCAGGGATGGGGTCCAGGCTGAGCAAGGACACTCACCTCTGGTCCAGAAGGGAAGTCCCACACCCTCCCATTCTGACTCTTAACATGTTTTAACCTCTTATTTTGCAGGGTTCCCTAAGCCCAGAGAGGTCGGATTTGGTGGAGCCATACCATTTGGGACTGATTATTCCAAGATCTCTCACTCTCTACACAAAGTTATGTTGTGAATCTCTGTATCTCATCTCATCTAGTGTAGGAGGAATGTTCTCTGATGATCGTTGAGCAAGACAGTGATCTATGAGATAACAGAATGTCATTAAGAGTCATATTATGACTGTGTTTCTTCAGCAGAGCAGTAGAATTTTGTTTTTCATAGGTCCCTGGCCTATATCTCAGGTTCTTGGCCCTTCAGTACTGCCAGGGATGGGTTCCATTCATCCACTTAAGGACATCTAGGCTGTTTCTCACTTCTGACTATTGTGAATAAACTAGTGATGAACATGATTGAGTAAGTGTTTCTATAATAGGATGAAACATCCTTTGGGTATATGTCCAAGAGTGATATAGGTGGATCTTGAAGTAGATCTATTCCAAGCTTCCTGAAAAACAGACACACTGATTTCCATAATGGCTGTACAATTAAAATTGTGCACTCCCATTAGCAATGGATGAGTGTCCCCCTTACTCCACATCCTGGCCACCATGAGCTGTCACTTGTTTTTCAGATCTTGGCTATTCTGGTGGTTTAAGATGAAATGTCATAGTAGTTTTGATTTGGATTTCTATGGGAACCCTTTACAGAAACATTTGATCAAGGTATAAATGACTGAATATAAAGGTCATGGGTGCTCCTTAGTCTCAAAGCAGAAGAGGAAATATTATATATAGTAGTGTTAAAGGAAACAATATATATAGTAGTGTTTTATATCAACTTTTTAAGATATATTAAAATGTTGTATCATGTCACTCAGAATAAAATCAACATTTCCAGGTTGACATTCAAGGGTGAAGCAGAGAGCTTATAAACAATACAGCAGGTAATCATTATGTCTTCTATTGAGGATAGAAATCACAAACCAATGTCTGTGTCATGGAAGGGAGAAAAAAGACAAGGGGAGTCTCACAGCAATAGGCACTAACAAATAAGTCCATTTGTAAGAGCAGCATAGACAGAACAAAGTCATCAGGAACAAACGACCTGGGTCCTGGGCTAAACTTTGAGCATCCAGCAAAGTTTGCCATGGTGAGAGAAGTATAATGATACCAGCTTCCATCAGTGAGGAAACTAAAGTCCCTGCAGACCTCTAATATATGGTGCTATAAGCCCAGCCCTTAGAGCTCTGGAGATCAATATAGACCTAAACATCACATTGATGAATCAAGACTACATACTGAGGGAGATCACTTATCCTGCTGAGAAGACCAAGGCCCATCTTTCTAGGCCAGAAGTTCCTTCTAGGAGTGCTGCATTTGAGGGCATCAAGGACCTGGCCTTGAGAAAACAAAGTCCTTGTTTAGGCCACATAGGAAATTATTATACTGGCTTTTATGTAGTTGGGTAAGAGTGTCTTCATTGAAGTGTGACTCCCTTGCACCTGGGTCTCCAAGAGGCACATGGACATTTAGCTTTAACTCTCATTCTTGTGTCCTATGTCATTATTTGTGACTTATGAAGTAACTGTCTATGCAGGAGAGAGGCACAGTAAGAGATAAGGGAAAATTATATGAAATAAGCAGGACTATTTGATCAGAGAATAAGAGTAAATTGTTAAAAATGGATTTTTATTTCCAAAAATAATAACCAAAAATCTTCATTAATGTGTTAATACAACTGTAAAAGTGTGTCAGTGAGGGTATTATCTGACATAGTATCACTACACCCTCCAGACACAGCTATGAAATAAAGAAAAGTTTATGTTCGATCATTGTTCATGAAGTCTTAGCTAATGTTTAGCTGATCATGTATGTTTGTGGAACATGTGAGGTTGTCACATAATGAGAAAAAGAGAGAGAGATAGAGAGACAGACATACAGAGATAGAGACTGACATAGACAGACACAGACAGACAGATAGATAGATAGATAGGTAGATAGATAGATAGATAGATAGATAGATAGATAGATAGATAGATAGATAGATAGAGACATTGGGGTGATTCCTTTTGTGGATATGCTCCAATGACCTCAAGCCCTCTCTCTAAGTTCCAATATATTGAAAGCATATTAAAACCACATCACTTGGACAAATAATTTACATATTCAATTTACAACAAAAATATAACACCATTCTAGAATTAGAATCTAGAAATATATGGCAGATTGAGAAAAGTTTATGTTGACTAGTGGAACATATTTGTGATGAGAACAGGACCTTTTGAGGTGTGTGAGGAATGATGATCATGGAGTTGAAATGTGAGCATGTAGAAGAGTACTGAGAAATGGTCAGATTCCATAATCAGCTTCTGAGCTCAGCAGTGCTTGAGTTAAGTAGGAGACAAAGGTGGAGTTTCTGAAGGCAATGAAATAGGATTAATCAGTACTGGGTTTCAGTCCTTCAGGGAAAGAAAGCAAAGAAAGGGAAAGCTCTTTCCTGAGCTAAGAGCTCGTTATACCCTATGTACTTCTATCACATCAACATTCCCAGTGTTTCCTCTAGCACTTCTTATTGGCCCCTAGTCCCTTCAAAGGACATATGTGTCTTGACTCACCGCACTACTACTGGCATTGTCCTAAGTCAGTGTACTTCCTAACTGCATTCTAATTACCTAGACTTATACAATAATATTACCTAGCCAATACAAATAAGAGCTGCTCCCACTCTTCTCACAGAAGGAGACCATTACAGCAAGACACAACTGGTCAAAATGCAAAGAATAAATGACCATGGGTTACCCAGCTCAAGCTGAATATATCTGTAAGGAAAACCCTGCACTTAAGGCTCAGGGGACATCACAGAAGAGGACAGAGAGGGTTGTAAGAGATGTGGAAGTCTGCTGTGAGAGCATGCCTAATATCTATGACAGGGAAGCTATACCCATGAAATATCAACAACATGGCTGTGTAAACAGAAACTGTACAATTCCATTACCGGTTGGCAAAGCATTGTAAATGGGGCCTCACTTATAGATGAGGAGCTAAAAATCAATTAACAGCTGCTGAGGGAGAGAGAGAGAGAGAGAGAGAGAGAGAGAGAGAGAGAGAGAGAGAGAGAATTAACATTCTCTAGGGATGAGTGACTGATTGGTTACCTAATACCAAGTAGTCAGTCCCAGAATCAAATACATGCAGGCAACAGTGGACAGACTAAGCAGGTTGTGCTTATGTGGTTATCACTTATATGTATTTGTAATAACAATGGTTAAAAAACAGGAGGCTGTGAGTTTGGGAGACAAAAGACATGGGACATTAGGAGGGAAAGAGAAAAGAGGTAATTATATTCTAATTAAATTAAAAGCTCCCTCATGTATGATAGTGGGGCAATTTTAAGCAGAGCATGATTTAGCAGAATAATAGTAGTAGGTACTCTCCTAGGGCTTAGGAGCTGCCTAGCCACAGGTTCTTGGCCTGATACTGTTGCTGGATCTGTGTTTTCTTTTGCAGAAAAAGCTCAATCACTAAGTGGTTGTTTACTCCTGTAATAGTCATGCCACTATTGGGTTAGTGAACATGTCTGGCTAGGCAAGTCTCTACTGTAGCTCTCAGGGTTCACACATGGGTGAGATTGAGATCTTTTTCTCTTCTGTTGTATCATGTACAACACCTCTAAACACTATGTATGCTATCTAGTAGGGATGAAACTTCCGGGTGAGTACCAGCTGGATCTCTACATATTTCATTACTCAACTATGCTATGTTTTAAGCAGGCTGGTCTTACTGTCATGTGATGGAAAGGAAATAAAGCAATTTTAATGTCCTGAAATGTTTGGGGGTCTCCAAGGAAGTAACCTATTCTTTTTTTTTTTTTTTTTTTTTTTTTTTTTTTTTTTTTTTTGAAAAAAACAAGAATTTTACTCCCATAAAATACAGTTCATTTTATTTACATTTCCTACATTTTCCTTCCTGTTTACAATTGATTTTCATTGATTTCTCTAAATTCATTCAACATTTTCTGACTTTCTTTTTTTTTTTTTTTTTTGTGATATATATTTTTTATTTTACAATACCATTCAATTCTACATATCAGCCATGGGTTCCCCTATTCTCCCCCCTCCCACACCCTCCCCTTACTCCCAGCCCACCCTCCATTCCCACCTCCTCCAGGACAAGTCCTCCCCCGAGGACTGTGATCAACTTGGTAGACTCAGTCCAGGGAGGTCCAGTCCCTTCCTCCCAGACTAAGCCAAGTGTCCCAGCATAAGTTCCTGGTTTCAAACAGCCAATTCATGCATTGAGCACAGGACTTGGTCCACTGCCTAGATGCCTCCCAAACTGATCAAGCCAATCAACTGTCTCACCTATTCAGAGGGCCTGATCCAGCTGGGAGCCCTCAGCCTTTGGTTCATAGTTCATGTGTTTCTATTCATTTGGCTATTTTTTTTCAATAATTGAGTAAAACTGAAATTTATTATAAGCCACAGTCGTCCTAGGGACCTCCATGCTATATATATATATAGCCTTTATGGTTCTATGGGTTGTGGTCTGATTGTTCATTTTATATCTAGAATCCACCAATGAGTGAGTACATACCATAACTGTCTTTCTGGGTTTGGGTTACCTCACTCAGGATGATTTTTTCTAGTTCCATCCATTTGCCTGCAAATTTCATGCTTTCATTGTTTTTCTCTGCTGAGTAGTACTCCATTGTGTATATGTACCACATTTTTTTCATCCATTCTTCCGTTGATGGGCATCTAGGCTGTTTCCAGGTTCTGGCTATTACAAATAGTGCTGCTATGAACATAGATGAGCATGTATCTTTATGGTATGTATCAGCATTCTTTGGGTATATGCCCAAGAGTGGTATGGCTGGGTCTTGAGGTAGTTCGATTCCTAATTTTCTGAGAAACCGCCATACTGATTTCCACAGTGGTTGTACAAGTTTACATTCCCACCAACAGTGGAGGAGTGTTCCCTTTGCTCCACATCCTCTCCAACATTGGTTGTCATTGGTGTTTTTGATCTTAGCCATTCTAACAGGTGTAAGGTGGTATCTCAGAGTCGTTTTGATTTGCATTTCTCTGATGATTAAGGATGTTGAGCATTTCTTTAAATGTCTTTCAGCCATTTGTAGTTCTTGTTTTGTGAATTCTCTGTTTAGCTCTTTAGCCCATTTTTTAATTGGACTGTTCAGTGCTTTGATGTCTAGTTTCTTGAGTTCTTTATATATTGTGGAGATCATCCTCTGTCAGATGTGGGATTGGTGAAGATCTTTTCCCAATCTGTTGGCTGTCTTTTTGTCTTATTGACTGTGTCTTTTGCCCTGCAAAAGCTTCTCAGTTTTGAGAGGTCCCATTTATTAATTGTTGTGCTCAGGGTCTGTGCTGTCGGTGTTTTATTTAGGAAATGGTCTCCAGTGCCAATGCGTTCAAGAGTGCTTCCTATTTTCTTTTCTATTAAGTTTAGTGTAACTGGATTTATGTTTAGGTCTTTGATCCACTTGGACTTGAGTTTTGTGCATGGTGACAGATATGGATCTATTTGTAATCTTTTACATATTGACATCCAGTTATGCCCGCACCATTTGTTGAAGATACTTTCTTTGTTCCATTGTATAGTTTTGGCTCCTTTGTCAAAAACCAGGTGTTCATATGTGCATGGATTAATGTCAGGGTCTTCAATTCGATTCCATTGGTCCGTATGTCTGTTTTTATACCAGTACCAAGCTGTTTTTATTACTATGGCTCTATAGTAGAGTTTGAGGTCCGGGATGGTGATGCTCCAAGGGTTGCTTTATCATATAGGATTCTTTTAGCTATCCTGGGTCTTTTGTTTTTCCATATAAAGTTGAGTATTTTTCTTTCCAAGTCTGTAAAGAATTGTGTTGGGATTTTGATGGGGATTGCATTGAATCTGTAGATTGCTTTTGGTAAGATTGCCATTTTTACTATGTTAATCCTACCTACCCATGAGCATGGGAGATCCTTCCATTTTCTGATATCTTCTTCAATTTCTTTCTTTAGAGATTTAAAGTTCTTATCAAAAAGGTCTTTCACTTGTTTAGTTAGTGTTATCCAAGGTATTTTATATTATTTGTGGCTATTGTAAAGGGTGATGTTTCTCTGACTTCTTTCTCAGCCCTTTTATCATTTGTGTATAGGAGGGCTACTGATTTTTTGAGTTGATCTTGTATCCTGCCACTTTACTGAAGGAGTTTATCAGCTGAAGAAGTTCCCTGGTAGAGTTTTTGGGGTCACTTATGTATACTATCATATCATCTGCAAATAGTGAAAGTTTGACTTCTTCCTTGCCAATTTGTATCCCTTTGATCTCTTTTTCTTGTCTTATTGCTCTAGCTAGAACTTCTAGTACTATATTGAATAAATATGGAGAGAGTGGACAGCCTTGTCTTGTTCCTGAATTTAGTGGTATCGCTTTGAGTTTCTCTCCATTTAATTTGATGTTTGCTGTTGGCTTGCTATAAATTGCTTTTTATATGTTTAGAAATGTTCCTTGTATTCCTATTCTTTCTAAGACCTTTATCATGAAGGGGTGTTGGATTTTG